>NC_071266.1:13193665-13273665 GCF_023375685.1 Ictalurus furcatus
AATGAGGAAGAGAGTGTGGTAACCGGATAACCGCAGAGCGCGCGTCTCATGCACTACACTTCGTGCTGCAGAATGCACCTCAGCTGGCGCGGAATGGGTTTTTCAGATGAATTTTGAAACCGATAACGGCTCGTTGTTCTATTAACCTATTAATCATCACTTTATCGCGTGATTCTTGACCAGAAGTGAAGATTTGACGGAAGTGGCGTTGTTTATTTTGACAAAGTCGCGCCGTGGTTTGAGTTGTTTCAGAGAGAGAGGAGTTTTTTATTCGCGCAGTGGACTCTGTGTGTGTGTGTGTGTGTGTGTGTGAGTGTGTGAGACAGAGAGAGATAGCACCCTGTCGGTTTTTAATTTTTATCTTTGATCCTCGGGACTTTACGGTGAGGCGCGCGCAGGTAAGCAGCAACTTCCTCCATCATTAATAACGAATTCATTACAGCGCTTATAACGTCCTGTTTATAATCATGCATACTGCTTATAGACTGATTATTACATACTGTGTGTTTGTGTGCGTGCGTGTGTGAGCGGGCGCCTGCGTGCTTGTATGTGTGTGTGTGTGTGTGTGCGCGCGTGAGAGAGAGAGTTTAGTATGTGTTTAAAAGAAGACAACACACTGAGGTGCACAGCTGTAGGTCATGTCTCACAAAAATATTATCATTTCTTGTTGATACTTAGAAACATGTTTGGGTGTGTACTGTGGTGTGTACTGTGGTGTGTTGTGTACTGTGCTGTATTGTGAACTGTTGTGTGTACTGTGCTGTATTGTGAACTGTGGTGTGTACTGTGCTGTGTTGTGTACTGTGTTGTGTACTTTGCTGTGTTGTGTCCTGTGTTGTGTACTGTGCTGTGTTGTGTACTGTGGTGTCTGCAGTGTGTACTGTATTGTGTATTGTGTTGTGTACTATGCAGTGTTGTGTACTGTGCTGTGCACTGTGTTGTGTACTGTGCTGTGGTTTGTACTATGTTGTGTACTGTGCTGTGTTGTGTACTGTGGAGTGCTGTGTACTGTGTTGTGTCCTGTCTTGTGTACTATGTTGTGTACAGTGATGTGCTGTGTACTGTGGTGTGTACTGTATTGTGTACAGTGCTGTGTTGTGTGCTGTGTACTGTGGTGTGTACTGTATTGTGTACAGTGCTGTGTTGTGTGCTGTGTACTGTGGTGTGGTGTGTATTGTGTTCTGTACTGTGTTGTGTGCTGTGGTGGGTTGTGTACTATGTTGTGTACAGTGGTGTGCTGTGTACTGTGTTGTGTACTGTGGTGTGTTGTGTACTGTGTTGTGTACTGTGGTGTTTTGTGTCCTGTCTTGTGTACTATGTTGTGCACAGTGATGTGCTGTGTACTGTGTTGTGTACTGTGGTATGTATGGTGTTGTGTAATGTGGTGTGTACTGTGTTGTGTACTGTGGTGTGTTGTGTACTATGTTGTGTACAGTGGTGTGTTGTGTACTGTGGTGTGTCCTGTGGTGTGTTGTGCACTGTGCTGTGTACTGTGGTGGATTGTGTACCGTGTTGTGTACAGCGGTGTGCTGTGTACTGTGTTGTGGTATGTACTGTGTTGTGTACTGTGGTGTGTCCTGTGTTGTGTACTGTGGTGTGCTGTGGTCTGTGTTGTGTTGTGTACTGTGTTGTGTACAGTGGTGTGCTGTGTACTGTGTTGTGTACTGTGGTGTGTTGTGTACTGTGATGTGGTATGTACTGTGTTGTGTACTGTGTTGTGTACTGTGGTGTGTTGTGTATTGTGGTGTGTACTGTTGTGTGTACTGTGGTGTGTTGTGTACTGTGTTGTGTACTGTGGTGTGTTGTGTGTTGTGTACTGTGTTGTGTACTGTGGTGTGTACTGTGGTATGTATGGTGTTGTGTACTGTGTTGTGTACTGTGGTGTGTACTGTGGTGTGTTGTGTACTGTGTTATGTATGGTGTTGTGTACTGTGGTGTATACTGTGTTGTGTACTGTGTTATGTATGGTGTTGTGTACTGTGTTGTGTACTGTGGTGTGTTGTGTACTGTGTTGTGTACTGTGGTGTGTACTGTGGTATGTATGGTGTTGTGTACTGTGTTGTGTACTGTGGTGTGTACTGTGGTGTGGTGTGTACTGTGGTATGTATGGTGTTGTGTACTGTGTTGTGTACTGTGGTGTGTACTGTGGTGTGTACTGTGGTGTGTTGTGTACTGTGTTATGTATGGTGTTGTGTACTGTGGTGTATACTGTGTTGTGTACTGTGTTATGTATGGTGTTGTGTACTGTGGTGTATACTGTGTTGTGTACTGTGTTATGTATGGTGTTGTGTACTGTGGTGTGTACTGTGGTGTGTTGTGTATTGTGTTGTGTACTGTGGTGTGTTGTTCACTGTGTTATGTATGGTGTTGTGTACTGTGGTGTGTACTGTGGTGTGTTGTGTACTGTGGTGTGTACTAGGGTTGCACAATTAAACGAATATCGATCGCGATTACGATTTTGACTGCCCACAATTAAACGAACATGATTGACTGCGATATTGACGTTTAAAGTTCGTCCTCTGCTCATAGAAACTCCGCTGCAAATCAAATCAAGCGCTTCCTACACTTACAGCCAATCACCATAGAGCGGCGCAGGGATGACATCATTTTGTACGGCAAAAAAAACGGAAACGAGTTTGTATTTTAGAGCTTGCGGTTAAAGCTTCGCTTCGTGCTCCAGCGCTTGCGTGAGGGGAAATCATGACACTAACAAGTTGCTAAATGGGACTACAGACGTTGTCTTGACATTAAACGGCATCATGCCGAACAGGAAAAAAATTTGCAGATAAACTGGTTCAGGTATGCTGTGCACAATTCCAAAAAAAAAAAACGTGGATGAAGATTCATCCACAAAGTAAATCCGTATTATGGAAAATGTTTTAAATCAAGTTTGGAAAAGTTCTCAGAAGCTCGGTGATGGTGACGTTGAAGTCGAGCGACCGTGGTATAGTTCGTTTATAGCGTACGGTTAGCTTTTTATCTCTAGAGATTGTATTTAGGTTTCAAACTTCATAAAAGTTGTTTATTTGTGAAAATTATCTTGATGGACAAAACATGTTAGTGTTGTAAACTTTTGTTGATCAGGGAGCTTTTTTTTTGTGATAATCCAAAAGCTTATGGGAAAATCCTACTGGGTGTGATGATAACTTCCGGGTTCCCGTACAAAATGGTACAAAAAACATCATCCCTGCACCTCTCTATTGCGTGATTTAGCTGTATCTCTCCTCCTGTAAACTGTGCTGTGCACTGTGGTGTATTGTGTATTGTGCTGTGTACTGTGGTGTGTACTGTGGTGTGTACTATGGTGTGTATTGTGCTGTGCTGTGTACTGTGGTGTGTACTTTGGTGTGTATTGTGCTGTGCTGTGTGCAGTGTATTGTGGTGTTTTGTGTATTGTGGTATGTATTGTGTTTTGTATTGTGGTGTTTTGCATATTGTGGTGTGCTGTTGTGTATTGTCACACCATTATAGCTGATATCCTGACTCTGTGTGTGTGTGTGTTAATCGGTTTGTGACACACCACAATATTCAACAACACCCAATATTGTTACAGTGTAGGTATGCAGTGAGATGAGAGAGAGAGCGAGAGAGAGAGAGATTGAGGAAGACAGTGAGACATAGACAGAATGAGGCAGAGAGACCGTGAGAAAGGAGGAGAGTGAGACAGACAGAGAGCGAGTGAGACAGGGAGTTAGACAGAGAGAGTGACAAAGAGAGTGTAAGACATAAAGACTGAGACAGGTGAGGGTGTTTGTGTGTGTGTGTGTGCTTCTGTGTGTGTGTAATGTACTTTGGGGAAATTCCTCTGCATCATGACTAGTGTGTACAGGCCTACACACCCACACACCCACACACACACACACACACACACACACACACACAAACACACATTCCTGTATGTCTTTTCAAACACACTCTCACACACACACACACGACATCTGACATTTTCACACACTAAAATTGTGGGTTGTGTAGCATGGAGCTACCATGCAACCACATTTCACTAGCATAGCATGGCGTTAGCATTTACCATGGAATAGAGGCTGTTTATTAACAAAGCATGAGAAATTATTACAAAAACATACATGAAGTAGTGCATTAACATCACTTCCTGTATAACAGACCATGGAATACAGGTTTAGCTGCTAATCCTGACTAGCGTGTGTGCTGTCACTCAGACGCCACGTCTCGTTTAAACACACAAATGTGTTTCATTTGACGGCTCTGTTGATTCAGCATAATCCTCATATTTGTCACTTCTTGTCTCACGTGTGTTTGTTTGTGTGTGTGTGTGTGTGTGTGTGTGTGTCGCTGTAGTGTTCATGACGTAGCAGGAAAACATTAGAAGATGCGTGTCACCATTTTTCAGTGTTTACATTTCATGACAGGAAAAAACTAGCATCTGTGACATTTTATATTAGGATTAGCATAAAACCTTAGCATGAAAATATCTTGCATAAACTAGCACGAAACTTTCAGAATTAGAATATAACACTGGATTTATTATTGTGGACCTTTGCTATTTGTATGAGATGTTAGATTAGAAATTAACGTGAACATTTCTTTGCACAACATTAGCATTAACATATCATATATGCATATAACATAGCATGTCACATAAAACATTTGCACTGTTTGAGTTTAACACATTCCGTTATAAATTAGCATGCAGTCATTTTAGCATGCATTCTTTTGGTTTGCTAAACCCAACATCATGATGATCTCAGATTAGAAATGCAGATTAGCTTCAGAGCGTGTTAATAGCAACACTGACTCGAATACCGTGGTCAACACCTGACTGATTCCAGCTGCACAGGTTTTAGCTAACTGTGTGTTATTAGCAATGACACACAAAATTATTTAAATTAATCATATGACTAAATGAGGAGATAAAACATCACTCCATCCTAAAGACACACACACACACACACACAGACAGACACAGACAGAGTAACTAGACTTTCTGTTTAACTGCTAATTAGTCTATTGTGATAATTAGTTGTTACTGACACTGTGTGTGTGTGTGTGTGTGTGTGTGTGTGTGTGTTCAATTCTCAGAACAGAAAGAATTCCAGGGAAGTCACTTCTGTAGAACTGTAGTGTTTGTGTTTTGCTATTTCCTTTGAGTGCAGACAAACAGACAGGTATGTTAGCTTGTTAACTGCACATCACCTGAGCAGGTCATGTGTGTGTGTGTGTGTGTGTGTGTGTGTATATGTATGTATGTATGTATGTATGTATGTATGTGTGTGGTTTTACACCGTATCTCTTTGACCATGTAATTCTTAGACACACAGACTTGTCCAAACAGGTGTGTGTACTTGAATCTGCTCTCCTTCAGTCTGCTCACTGTCCCTCTTCACTACAGACAGACAGACAGACAGACACAGTGCGAGAGAAAGAGAGAGAGAGAGCAGTAAGCAGATGCAACTTCTAAATTAATCATACTGCAGTAGATTAGTTTACACACACACACACACACACACAAATAGTGCCTCACACAGAAACTAACACACCTTACACATAGAAATGCTCCCCTCTCTGTCTGTCTGTCTGTCTGTTTCTCTCTGTCTCACTCTCTCTCTCACTCTCTTTGTCTAACTTTCTCACTCTCTCTGTCTCTGTCTCTCACTCTCTCTCTCACTGTCTATCTGTCTCTGTCTCTGTCTTACTCTCTCTCACTCTCTGTCTCTCTCTCACTCTCTGTCTTTGTCACACTTTTTCTGTCTCTCACTCACTCTCTCTGTATGTCTTTCTCTCGATCTCAATGTCTATCTGTCTCAGTCTCTCACTCTTTCTGTCTGTCTCTCACTATCTCTCACTCTCTCTATCTATCTGTCTCACTCTTTCTGTCTGTCTTACTCTCTCTCACTTTGTCTCTGTCACACCCTTTCTGTCTCTCTCTCACTCACTCTCTGTCTGTCTTGCTTTCGCTCTCACTCTCTGTCTATCGGTCTCAATCTCTCACTCTTTCTGTCTATCTCTCACTATCTCTGTTTCTCACTCTCTGTCTCTGTGACACTCTTTCTGTTTCTCTCTCACTCTCTCGCTCACTCTCTCTGTCTTTCTCTCTCTCTCACTGATACACACACGTTGAACAGTAAAACAGGAGATAGTGATCCATTCTTCAGGCAGTACACATTCTAAACCGGAGGCCTTAGGATTATTGATGTTGTTAGCTACATTAGCCTTGTAGCTTTGGTGCAGAGTTAAACGTGTCCTGGCGGATGGGCCGAATGTGTAGACATGTACAGGAGATAATTAGAACGCTGATTAATCATAGTAACCGGTCTGAACACGTACACACTGATCACTCCACACTCGTCCTCATCTCAACTCTCCTCTCTGTGTGTGTGTGTGTGTGTGTGTGCGGGTATGGAAATTTCTGGATCATCAGGAGGAACTTTCTCTCGCTAGTCAAATACTGTACACTACACACGCTACATCACAGAGTGACCTCTAGCAGCACAAGGCAGTGTGTCCACATAGTGATTACGTCGGAGATTTATAAAACAGATAGAATAAATGAAACACAAAAATAAAAACAATGTCATACATAAAAAAAAAAGAAATTATACATACAGAATTGTAAGATTTTTAAAAAGATTATTTATTTATTTATTTTAGTTAGTTTTGACCCCTTCAGATTCGTCTGGATTATAAATGACACTTACACAGATTGTGCCAGTCAGTATTTTTATTGCAAACTATTCGGCTGTAAAAGTACATTTTCAAAGTCTAAAATCATTAGATGTCTGCAGATTTTTAAAAAGAAAAACGTTGTGCTTGGTACCTAGTACTTATTAGAAGCAGCTTTTGCTGCAGTTCCAGCTGTAAGTGTGCTGAAGCAGTGCCACAGATTCTCAATGCGATTCAGATCTGGTCTTTGACTTGGTCATTGTAGAACATTCGCCGTTTTGTTTTTACACGCTCCTGTGTTACTTTGGCCTTGTATTTGGGATCATTGCCCTGCTGAAAGGTGGAGTTTCTCTCAGGCTTTCATTTTAGCAGTCTGAAGCAAGTTCCCTTGTAATATTCCACTGTATTTTGCTCCATCCATTCGGCCTTCAATTTTGACAAGAAGCCCAGATTCTAAGAATGAAAAGCAACCTCAGAACATGATGCTGCCACCACCATGTATCACTGTAGGGATGATGTTAATTGATATATGGCCTGCATTCGGTTTGCACCACACATAGCACTTTATATAGCGCTTTTCTAGGCACTCAAAGCATTTTACATAGTATGGGGGGTATACTATACTACAACAGCCACAGTGTGCCAGAATGCTCACCCCACACCAGCTATTAATGGAAAGGAGAGATTGATGTAGCCAATCCAGAAACAGGGATTATTAGGGGGCCATGATAGAGAAGTTTCATCCGAAAGACTGCGCTGCTTTTACAGTATAGTGTCCCCGTCACTATACTGGGGCATTAGGCCCCACACAGACCACAGGGTGAGTGCCCCCTGCTGGCCTAACTAATGCCCCTTCCAGCAGCAACCTTAGTTTTCCCCAGGAGGTCTCCCATCCAGGTAGTGGCCAGGCACAACCCTGCTTAGTGTCAGTGGGAAACCAGGCGAGAACTGCAGGGAGATATAGCTCATCTTGGGCTCATAACACCAAAAAACACATCTTCACTGGGTCTATCTCATGCTTTCATAGGGCTCTTTTTGAGCAATGGTTTCTTTCCAGCCACACCTCCCATACAGTCTTCAGTACCACCTTTACTCCACTCTCAGCCACTGTACTCTGTAACTCCTCCAGAGTGACTGTTGGCTTCACCGTGGCTTCCCTCACCATCTCTGTTTGGGTTTTGTGATGAGTTTTGCAGTAGTGCTGGTTTAGGTAGTGGTTGTAAAGGTAATGCTTGTATGGTGTGATGCAGCTTTCAACTTCCTCACCATTCATCCAACTGTTCAACCTCTTAGATATCATTTTATATCCTATTCCTAACTTATGACATTTTTATGACATAAACTTCCTTAGAATGCTCCTTAGTCTTCATTTTCACTCCTTTTTTCCCCCTTCAGACTGACCGTCTGTTCAGTGATGGTTTAAATGAGGTGGATTTTGTTCAGAAAATGAGAGCTGTTTTAATATTTCACAGGTGAAGGCCAGTTATAAGTCAATTATGTCTTCATTAAGACAATATTTTTCATCTGGAGTCTTCAGACCCTGGGGAGAGAATACTTATGCAAGCAGCATTTTTCAGTTTTTGATTTTCTTTGGCATACTTGATGACTAATAATTAATTTTGACTTAAAGAACTGAAAGAGAACACGAGTCTGCAAAAAAAAATACTGACAGGAATAATTTGTGCATTTATCATTTGTTATTATTTATTTATTCATTCTTCCACATTGTATTAACAATGTATAGAAACATAGTGACTTTCTAACTAACTAATTTAATTTAACTAAATAGCATAACGTCACACGAAACATTACAAAATGTTCTTCATGATTTTGCTTTTGTAATTTAAATCTGTCACCGTCAGTTTTTCTTTTGTCACAAAATATAAGAACCGATCAGGTTGTAATATGCAAATACAGTCCATGCAACAGTGGTATACCAAGGGAAAGGGGGCGGTGCCGGTTTACATGGAAGTTTTTCTAATTTGCATATTCATAGCATATGTATGAACACCCTTGGTTATGATGCTTCTGTGTGTGTTCACGGTTTAATTATTGCTCTTTGTGAACCTTCCATGTGAACCTTCCATGTGAAGCTAATTAATATACGATATGGGAAAATCCCCTTTTTTTTCAACAATTAATGTATAAATTCTTTGTTAAAGAAAAAGAGCTTCAGTGTAGATTACTGCAAGTCTTGGGCACTTACTTTTGGAAAACATACAGTCCTGAATTAAAAAGAGTTAAAATAGATAGAGTTCAAAGTGTTTTATGAATAAAAATTCGATCTAAACAGTTACACTTCACCACCTGCAAACACACTTTATCATGATGTCATTCACGTTTGTGTTCTTACCATTCCAATGGCATGGCAATCGTCTTCAAGTGCACCATGAGCTGAGAGAGAGAGAGAGAGAGAGAGATATGTAGAGACTGACAGAGAGAGAGACAGAGAGAGAGAGAGATTTAGAGACTGAAGAGAGAGAGAGAGAGAGAGAGAGAGGGAGAGAGACATTTACATTTACATGTATTCATTTAGCAGATGCTTTTATCCAAAGCGACTTACAAATGAGAAAATACAAGCAAAGCGATATATCAAGCAGAGAACAATACAAGTAGTGCTACCATACAAAATCCATTAATTGAGTTCCAGAAGAAGCAAAGTACGCAGAGTAGAGGTGTAAGTGCTATTATTATTATTATTATTATTATTATTATTATTATTATTTTTTTTTTTTATGAGTTGGTTAGGTGTTCATGGAAGAGGTGGGTCTTTAGCTGTTTTTTGAAGATGGTGAGAGATTCTGCAGTCCGGATTGAGGTTGGAAGTTCATTCCACCACTGAGGAACAGTTAGTTTGAATGTTCTTGAAAGGGACCTTGAGCCACGCTGAGTAGGTACTACTAAGCGTCAGTCGCGACAGATTGAGTAAGGGAATGTAAACCTTCAGGAGAGAGTTGAGGTAGGTGGGTGCTGTTCCAGACAAGGTCTTGTAGGTGAGCATCAAGGCCTTGAATTTGATGCGGGCGGCTACAGGAAGCCAGTGGAGGGAGATGAAGAGGGGCGTGACATGGGTTTTCTTTGGCTGGTGGAAGATGAGGCGTGCTGCTCCATTCTGAATCATTTGAAGGGGCTTGATGGAGCTGGCCGGGAGGCCCGAGAGTAGTGAGTTGCAGTAGTCCAGTTTTGAGATAACAAGAGCCTGGACTAGTAGAGACAGAGAGAGAGACTAGTAGAGACAGAGAGAGAGAGAGAGATGCAGAGACTGACAGAGAGAAAGAGAGAGAGAGAGAGAGATTTAGAGACTGACAGAGAGAAAGAGAGAGAGACAGAAAGAGAGAGATAGATGCAGAGACTGAAGAGAGAGGGAGATGTTGTTTCTCCATTTCATATCACTCATCTGTTTAACCTTCTTTCCTGTGTCTGTTTTTCTTCAGTTAGCATTCATTAGCATTAGCGCATGGTGATTTTACTGCATTTCCACATCACTGTGACATGAATACAGCTCACAGCAGAGTCACACACACACGTTTACCTTCATGTTTCAATCATATGTGGATCAGTGTGCAGGAGTGGACACAATAAAATGAAAAATAAATCACAGAATAAAGTAAAAGCAGGAAATAAAAACTAAGACATAAATAAAACATACTGTATATTTTATGTTTGTGATAGGTTAATTATTTATTTGTTTGTTTTAAGTCGTTTGTTTGTCATTCATTTATTATTTATATATGTATATGCAATATAAATATACTTACATTTATTCAGCTGTTCTTTTTATTTATTTATTTATTATTTAAGTGATTCTTGGTGCTGTCCCGTTATCCACATGGCAGTCTTCACCTTCCTGAGGTCAGAGTTCATTAGCTAAATGTAGATAACTGGCTAACAGCTCCGTAACTTGAGGTATTAAACATAACTAGCCGGCTAGCAACATAAACCTGCGGCTAGCTTGGATCAGGTGGGTTTATAAAGATGAGAAATTCAGAGCAGGTCAGCGTTCTCATCACACTGCAGCTCTTTAGTTCCTCAGAAGCTTCCGGAACCTTCACACTGTTGTGTAACCTGTGTTAGCAGTGATGCTAAGTGTAGTAACAGTGTCATTTTAAACACATCTGAGGTAAATTATCAATGTTCCAGATGTTTCTGTGTGGTTTCCACTCTCACTGTGTGTCAGTGTGTGTACAAAACACAAAAACAGCTATGTGCTAGCTTGCTAAATCATTAAGCTCGTGAGCTTATTAGCTAGCTTATACGAAGTGCGTGCGTTTCCCAGTTGCCTAGCACAGTGTTGTCTTAGCTCTGACCTCATGAACAGTGATGAACGTAAATTCCGGCGTTTTATTTGAACACTGTATGATTGGTAGTGTAAGCAAGGGAGCTAAAATGTAACCATGGTAACAGCTCCTGATGATCTACAATTATTTTTGTTGTTGTTTTTACAGGTTGAGAATGGACGAGGTGGAGAAGTACCAGCAGAGACTGCAGGCGATAGCGGTGTGTACAGTAATCAGCCAATCACACGCTCGATCGTATGACATCACTACTAGCGAGCTAACTACTTGTTACCTACATAGCCTAGGTTTTAGTAAGCTAACTAACCTCACACACACACACACGCACGCAAAAAAACATGGCAGGATATTATAATTGTGTGTGTGTGTGCAGGAGAAGCGCCGATTGCAGGAGGAACAGGATAGAGCAAAACGCCAACTGGAAGACGAGAAAATCCGACTACAGCAACTGAAAGTGAGACACACACACACACATACACACTAACACACACACACTCTTGCGTTATGGGTGTGAGGTGTGATCAGACATGCCAGGTCATGCTGAAGGAAAAAGGCTGCAGTGACGAACCACACGCACACACATTTCTCTCTCAAAGTCAAAAGGTTGCTTTCTTGGCATGACAAATATTAACATTTGCATTGCTAAAGCGTGGGTACAGACAAAGTAGAAAATAACTACAGAAATAAATCAATAAAAAAAATAATAATAAAAGAGAAGAGAGAAAAATACCCATACATATGTGTATAAATATACATAAATAAAAACATAAACACACATATATACACACCTACTTATACACATATATACATACACAAAAAAGAGAGGATTTTTTAAATATATATATATATATATCTCCATCTCTCGCACGCACACACACACACACGCACACACACACACACACACACACCCATCCTGTAACTAGTGCATATAAAACCAAGTCTAGGGAATAATATTTCTTTCCTGAAATGTGTAGTTGGGTGTGTGTGCGTGCACGTGTGTGTGTGCGTGTGTGTGAGAGAGAAAAATGTGTGTGTGTGTACATTCCCATTGTTCCCACACCACAAAGGCGTTCCCTCTTCCGCTATAAACCCGACCTGCTTCAAGGCATAAGTGTTTGTGAAATGTGTGTAAGTGTGTATGAAGTGTATGTGTGTGTGTGTGTGTGTGTGTGTGTGTGTGTGGCGTTTCTCTTTGTTAAATGTTGCTGGACAAGTTGTGTACACAGGCTACAAGGGAATACTTTTATGTGATCAAATAACACACACACACACATACACTTTCCTTTTCCTGTGTTACAGCTGTTTTGTGTGTGTGTGTGTGTGTGTGTTACAGAGGTGCAAAACATAACACTGCATGCATTAAAGCAATCTGTCACTAAACACAGGGCTCTGATTGATCGACAGCTAAAGGAGGATTCTGATTGGTCTACATATGAAGGAGGATTCCGACTGATCAAGAACTGAACCCGGGTTCTAATTGGTTGACGGAGGTTTACAGATGGGCGGATCATGAATCTGTTTTACAGTTAGAGCAGGGACGTGATCGGTCAACAGTTGCAACAGCGTTTTGATTGGTTTACACATTTCATGTTTTATTTGATAACATTGGGCTCTCTCTCTGTCTTTCTCTCTCTCTCCATCTCTGTCTCTCCCCATCTCTGCCTCTCTTCATCTGTCTCTCTCTCTCCATCTCGGTCTCTCTCTCCATCTGTCTCTTTCTGTTTCTCTCCATCTCTGTCTCTCTCCGTCTCTCTCTGTCTCTCCCCATCTCTGTCCCCCTTCATCTGTCTCTCTCTCTCCATCTCAGTCTCACTCTCTCCATCTGTCTCTCCCCATCTCTCTGTAATGTTCAACCCTTAGAGTCCAGAGAGACTCTCGCAGACAGGCTGGATGTCATGGCAGGAAAAGTTATGTATAGATTGTTTGTTAAAGTTTTAAACAAAGGTAAACTAAGTGGTAGAGCTGACACTCCTTGGAGAGTTGATGTAGGGCTTGACAGTGAGGTCAGACCTGCGTGGAGAGTGCTATACAAACCACCATTGACAAAAAGGGTTGGAGATTTACTGTGGAGAATCTTACACGGTATTGTGGCTGTCAATTGTGGCTGTGACAGACACAATTTTTTTCAGTTGTTACAATGAATGTTTATGATGTTTGGAGAAAGGTTTTCTATGCATTTGTTTATTCTTGGTTATAGATATAGTCAGAAATGGAGAGTGAAGTGTCTGTTATTTCATTTTGGATTAGGTCAGGCAAAAATAGCAATCTACCTCAGTAGAAGAAACAAAATAGAAGAGTCCTTAGACTGTGATGTAAACAATGTTTTTGTCAGAATGATGAAAGCCAGATGGAAAATTGATTTTGACTTCTATAGCACTACAAATAATGTAGAGGAGTTTACAAGCATATGGTGTTTCCATAATGTTTTATGTTCTGTTGTGGAGAATGATTTTCGTTTTGGGACTGTGTTGAGTTAAATCATGTTTTTGCATTTACTTTATTTACTTCTGAGTTTTGGAAATACAGGGTTATTGGGTTGTAGATAACTCTGTTTTGGTTAAATAAAGAGGTATTGAAATCTCAAATCTCTCTCTCGCGCTCTCTCTCTCCATCTCTCTGTCTCTCTCTCTCTATCTCGGTCTCTCTCTTCATCTTGCTGTCGCTCTCTCTCTCGCTCGCTCCATCTCTCTCTCTGTCTCTCTCGCTCCATTTCTCTCTCTGTGTCTCTCACTTCATCTGTGTCTCTCTCTCTCTCTCTCGCTCCATCTCTCTCTCTCTGTCTCTCTCGCTCCATCTGTGTGTCTCTCTCTCTGTCTCTCTCTCCCTGTCTCTCTCTTCCCATCTCTGTCTCTGTATCTCTCTCTGTCTCTCTCGCTCCATCTGTGTGTGTCTCTCTCTCTCTCTCGTGCTCCATCTCTGTCTCTCTCTCCCCCTCCGTCTCTCTCTCTCTCTCCCTGTCTCTCTCTCCCCATCTGTCGCTGTATCTCTCTCTGTCTCTCTCTCTGTCTGTCTCTCCATCTCTGTGTTTCTCTGTCTCTCTCTCTGTCTCTGTGCTTCTCTCTCTCTGTATCTCTCGCTCCATCTGTGTCTCTCTCTCCCTGTCTCTCTCTTCCCATCTCTGTCTCTGTATCTCTCTCTGTCTCTCTCGCTCCATCTGTGTGTGTCTCTCTCTCTCTCTCTCTCGTGCTCCATCTCTGTCTCTCTCTCCCCCTCCGTCTCTCTCTCTCTCTCTCTCCCTGTCTCTCTCTCCCCATCTGTCGCTGTATCTCTCTCTCTGTCTCTCTCTCTGTCTGTCTCTCCGTCTCTGTGTTTCTCTGTCTCTCTCTCTGTCTCTGTGTTTCTCTCTCTCCCGTCTCTCCATCTCTGTCTTTCTCTCTTTCTCTGTCTCTCCATCTCTTCGTCTTTCTCTCTCTGTGTCTCTCTCTGTGCGCATGTGCGAGTGTTTGCTGAGTGAGTGAGTGGAGCGAGTGGTGAGTCTGAGTGTGATTTTTATTTCAATGATGTGCTTACCTGTACTCCCTCTTAGTAACCCTTCCAGAAAAGTTATTTTGTTGAATGTCCCTCCTTTTGTTTCTGATGCATGTATTGCTAAAGTGTTGGTTACCTTTGGTAAGATAGTCTCTCCCATTAGGAAAATTGCTCTCGGCTGTAAATCACTCTTGCTGAAACATGTAGTGTCTTTTCAGAGACAAGTCTATATGATTTTGAAAAACAATGCTGACGAGCTTAACCTGTCCTTTAATGTTAAAGTCGAGGGATTTAACTACACATAGTATGCCCAATACTGATAAACAGGATAGCGAGGGTGCTGTTGAATTGGAGATGGAAACAGAGCCAATCTTCAAAGTCCCCACTAAAAGAAAAAAAAAAAAATCTGTCCGAGCAAGGTGATTACAAGGGGGGCTGAAATAATAGTTATTTAAAAAAAAAATACAATTAGTGCTGTTATGAAAGACTTAATCTCAGAAGGACTATTGTTCCTAAGTGGAGATTTTAACTGTACAGAAACTGATCAATTAGATAGGAATCACTTAGAGCCACATATTGCCTTACAAAAAAGCTCACACAATTAATAAGAACATTTGATTTATGTGATGTTTGGAGGAATGTGCATCATAAGAACAGACAATATACTACGGCACATAGTAGCGATAATCTTATTTCTATGGCAAGACTTGATAGGTTTTATGTGTTTAATTTTCAAGCAAATCTTGCTAGAGACTGTAAATTAATTCCAGTCGGTATTTCTTATCATTGTTCAGTTATTTGTAATAATTTTATTAATTCTATGAAGTTAAAGAGTGCTTATTGGCATATTAATACGTCACTTTTAAATGATAAGAGGTTTGTTCTGGGACAATTTCAAGGAACAAAAACAGTTTTATACTTCCTTACAACAATGGTGGGATTGTGGCAAGGTCCATATTAAACAATTGTGTCAAGAGTACACTCTTAATGTTACTAAGGAAATGGCCAAGTCAATGAAGGAGTTAGAAAATGAAATAGTAGAACTTTTGGGTACAACAGCTTCTACAGGTGATAGTGATTGTTTTGAATGCAGTAAATCCAAAAAAAGAATTGCTTGCAGACTTATTGGGTGTGAAAGCACAAGGGGTGCTAATTCCTTCGCGTTTTCAGCACACAAATGGATGCACCATCTAAATTTTTTTTTTCAATTTAGAAAATAAAAAAAAATGTTCATAGTCACGTTATTCACTCATTACGCTCTGACACATGAAAACATCTTACTGAGCCTAGTGAAATATGCAAACATGCTGTTGATTACCACTCTGATTTATATAAATGTGAATTGTTTCAATGAGAAAATGAAGACTACTTTTTTTATGATCTTCCAAAGATTGTTGAGGAGTCCAATACTATGCTGGAACAGTCTCGGTCACAAAATGAATTATACACAGCTATGATGAATGTGGAAAATGGGAAGACTCCTGGCATTGATGGGATTCCTGTTGATTTGTATAAAAATGTATGGCCAGTGATTGGTGAAGATCTCTTTTTGGTTCTTAATGATTGTTTAAACAAAGGATAGCTACCGCTAAGCTGTAGCAGAGCCTTCATCACTCTGTTACCTAAGAAGGGGGATCTCCAAAACATAAGTAACTGGAGACCAATATCTCTTTTGTGTGCAGATTGTAAAAATATTATCAAAGGCACTAGCTAGAAGGTTGAGCAAAGTTTTGAGTCAAATAATACATTGTGTTCAGAATTATTGTATACCCAATAGGTCAATCTTCAACAATGTATCATTGGCCAGAGATGTTCTAGAGGTTGCAAGGCTATCAGGTGTTAATTGTGGTCTGATTTCGCTAGACCAAGAAAAAGCCTTTGACCGTGTAGAACATGCATACTTGAGAAATGTTTTAGAAGCTCTTGGTTTTAGTCAGAGCTTTATAAGCATGACTGAGGCCATTTATCGTAACATTGAGAGTGTGCTCAAAGTCAATGGTGGTTTGAGTGCTCCTTTTGTACTAGTACAGAGGGGAGTTAGACAGGGATGTGCTATGTTAGGAATGTTATACTCCCTGGCCATTGATCCTCTACTTCATAATGATGATCTACTTCATGCCACACTTATGTTTCTTAGCACCTTTCTGCTTATGCTGATGATGTAATTGCTTTTATATCTTGTTCTGATGTTGTTAAAAAATTGGAGATTATTGTCAACGGTTTAATAAAATATATTTTTTCCCGTAAAAGTCAACTGGGGAAAAAAGTGAGGCCCTTTTAATGGGTGATTGGAATAGAGGACCTCCAAACTTACCTGGAAGAAAGGTGAATTAAAATACCTTGGAATTTATTTTAAGTAATAATGATTATGTTCAAAAGTGTGGAGACTTTTTAAGCATCAGTGGACAGAGTCGGCTACATCTCTTTTTTTGGGTGCTTGAGGAACCTGTGTTTGTTGGAGGTCACTTTGATGTGTCAGGAGGTGACATTCCAGGGCTAAAAGACTTGCTTCTGTCAAAGAAATTACTACAATTGAAAGATATTGTTGACAAAGCAGGACCTGGTCTGAAAAAACTTAGAAACTGGGGATAAGATCAGTGAGATTTCTTAGAAAATATCTAGACAAACTGGATGGGGGTTTTAAACCCCAAAGAAAAAGCTGTACTCGGGAGATACAGTATGGGTGATATTTCCCCTGATGCTAATGACTTTTTCCCAGACATCAGAATTATACCTGATCTTGAAAAATCCACTTATAATAGTCCACTGTTGCGTTTGATTAAAAATGAAAATGTTGATTTTTGGACAGTTAAAGGAAAGGTGCTATACAGATGCATTGTGAAGATAATTAATAAACGTATGTTAAGAGAGCTGACACAGTGTGAAGAGACAAATTGGGAGTGGTAGAGGAAATTAAACCAGAGTGGAGAGTACTATACAAACCACCATTATATAAAAGGGCAGGTGATCTTCAGTGGAGAATTTTGCATGGTGCCATAGCTGTTAATGCTTTTGTGAAGAAAATGAATCCCACTACAAATGATAATTGTCCTTTCTGTTCAGAGAGAGACACAATATTACATTGTTTTATGAATGGTGACAGACTTTCTCCACTCTTTGATCTCTTAGACTTTTTATTTTCTTCATTAGGGATTTTTTTTTACAAAGCATGTTAAAATTATGTAGTGTGTTTTATTTTTTGTAATAACTGTTTTTCATAAAGTGTTTGTAAACTAAAAAAAAATTCTCTCTGTCTCTCTTTCTTTATGTTTTAGAGGAAGTCTCTGAGGGATCAGTGGTTGATGGAGGGACCTCCACTTTCTCCAGACAGTGCAGGACCTCGATCTCCCCTCTGGGGTCCACAAGCTCAGCGGATTGAAGCACACATCGACAAGTAAGTTCTACACCAGTCTCACTCTTACGTTCTGTCATCTAAACCTGTACTCTAAGTCCTAAAGCCAAACCATACACCCTAAACCTGTCTTTACGCCCATCCCTATGCTCAGAGCCTCAGAAGCTCTGCCCGCATGACCATAGTGTTTTCTTTTGTCCACTTGTTTGGTCACAACAACATGTTAAATGTTGTTTAAAACTTGTAGTGGCAAGTAAATAAGAAAACACTGCATGCATGTTGACTAGTTTTACAAAAGGATTCTGTGATTGTGTAACGCATAGCAACAACAAACAAGGACAATCCATGATCAAGAGTCAAGGAACCTGCAAGCAAAGAATACCAGCAAACAAGAAAACAGTCCTCTGCACTAAGCACAGTACAGGTGCACACAATAGGGCAACAACCAATGACGGGACAGGAGTGGAGACAAGACTAGAACAGATGCAAAAGAGAGGGATTTTGTGACAGATTGGTTGTTTGCAGTGTCAATCAACAGGCCTATTGCTGTTATAGAAGGCAGGTCTTAGCCACGTTTAGTGATGAAACTCTCCCAAGTCTGTATCAGGAAGCTACAGGTCTGACTCTAAACACTGCACACTAAACTTTATACTCTAGACTTAAACTCTAAACCCAAACCTCGCACTTCTCTCTTTCTGAAGGGATTCTGTACATTTAAATGTGGGTTATGTGTGAAATTTGTGTCCATGCATGTGTGTATGAGTGTGTAAGTAAGTAAGTAAGTGTGTGTGTGTGTGTGTCAGATTGCAGACTGAGATTGTAGAAAAAACACACAAGCATAAGGAAGATGGCTCAATTTCAGCCCAGTCACACACAGATCACCATGGCAATGGCGAGGTGAGAGCCAGTCACACACTCACACACACACACACACACACACACACACACACGCACCCTGTGCACTGGATCATGAAACACACACCTCTCTGTACACACACAATGTCACTGTATCTCCTCTGGCACTGAGCTCCCGGTGCAGTGCATTGTGGGTAATTTTGCTCCCCCTGCTGTCAGCACTGTGGAACTGTAACAGATGAGTAATAATAATAATAATAATAATAATAATAATAATAATAATAAGGAATGGCTAGTTTTCATTAATCACCAGTCTTCAAGTGTTTTTCTTCAGTCTTCAAGTGAATTTCGCAGCATGTTACTAAAGAACGTTTAACATTTTTACGGAGCTCCATCACACCACTAATAACTGCTCTAAAATGCTGTAGTAGGGCAATTATATTTATAAGCTAGGGTAAACACATGGTGTTGTGCTGTTACAGATAATCAGTGCAGAGGTGTGATGAAGTAGAGTTACGATATCACCCTGAAGCTGATTATTTTCTGCACGTCTCCGAGTGTTTTATTCCTCTTACACCACAGCAATTTACCAACAATTACAATTTATTTATTACTGAACAACACATCATACTTTTTATCTAATTATAGTTGTATTTAATATCAGTGAAACAAGTTAATTCTTATTGTCACCTATACAGTGCCCTCCACTAATATTGGTACCCTTGGTAAATATGAGCAAAGAAGACTGTGAAAATTTCTCTTTATTGTTTAACCTTTTGATCTTTTGTTTAAAATAAATAAATGAATAAATCATAAAAACACCCTGCTCTCATATATATCAAATAATTGCAAACAAAACACAGGTTTATCCAAAAAAATCTTTGTTAAATGTAGATGTGCAACTTTTATTGAGGATTATTATTATTATATTATTATATAATTGTTATAATTATTATTATATAATTATTCTCATTCATATGAGAAAAATATATTTGAAGTATATTCCCATTGATATTTAAACATTTTTTAGTACACCTGGGTGCCAGGAACAGGAAATTGTTCAACCATGACTTGCTGTTTCACAGGGGCATAAATATGAGGTAACACATAGGCCAAATTCCCTTAGTCATTCATAACAATGGGTTACAGCAAGGAGTTAAGCAGTGATATGTGGCAAAAGGTTGTTGAGCTACACAAAAAGGGAAGTGGCTATAAGAAAATAGCACAAGAATTGAAAATGCCCATTTCCACCATCAGGGCAATAATTAAGAAGTTCCAGTCAACAGGAAATGTTATGAATCAACCTGGAAGAGGACGCGTGTCTATATTGTCTCAATGCACTGTGAAGAGGATGGTTTGAGTGGCGTCAAATTAGCGTCAGAAATTAGTTGCGTCTTGGTGTCAAAAAATCTCCAAAACTACATCACCACAAGTTTTTTGGAAGGGTTTCAAGAAAAAAGCCTCTACTCTCATCCAAAAACAAACTCAAGCATCTTCAGTTTGCCAGACACTACTGGAACTTCAAATGGGATAGGGTTCTATGGTCAGATGAAACCAAATTAGAGCTTTTTGGCAATAAACACCAGAGGTGGTTTTGGTGCACACAGAGAGTTAGCCATATGGAAAAGTATCTTATGCCCACGGTTAAATATGGTGGTGGCTCTTTAATGTTTTGGGGCTGTTTTTCTGTCATAAGACCTTTTGTTAGGATACATGGCATCATGGAGTCTATCAAATATCAGCAGATATTAAATAAAACTTGACTGCCTCTTCCAGAAAGCTTAAAATGGGCCGTGGTTGGATCTTCCAGCAAGACAATGATCCAAAACATACATCAAAATCAATACAACAGTGGTTTACTGAGCACAAAATCAAGGTCCTGCCATGACCATCCCAGTCCTGTGACTTGAAACCCATAGAAAACCTGTGGGGTGAACTGAAGAGGAGAGTCCACCAGCGTGGACCTTGAAATTTGAAGGATCTGGAGAGATTATGTATGGAGAAATGGTCTCAGATCCCTTGCCGTGTATTCTCCAACCTCATCAGGCATTATAGAAGAAGACTCAGAGCTGTTATCTTGGCAAGGGGACGTAGCACAAAGTATTGACTAAAAGGGTGCCAATAGGTATTGCATACATATTTAACAAAGATTTTTTTTGGATAAACCTGTGTTGTGTTTGCAATTGTTTGCTATCCATGAGAACAGAGTATTTTTGTGATTTTTTTAACAAAAGGTTAAAACAATAAAGACAATTTTTCACAGCCTTCTTTGCTCATATTTACCAAGGGTGCCAATATTAGTGAAGGGCACTGTACATATATATGTATATATGTATACATATATAACACTTGTTATAGCAGCTATAAACAGTTGTTCCCTCACCAGCCTCTCTTTATTCTCTGTCTTGACGTTAATAAGACAAAAAAAACACGCAGCTTGTCATGTTACCAAGAAACCGCAAAGAAGCGTAACGTCCTCTATCCTGAAGATGTCAGAAAACTTAAAGGTACAGCTTTACCTCTGATTGTTACAAAGACCTGACACTGGAGACTCCTTCCATAAACATTACATAAACATCTCCTTATAGAAATCTTCACCAGATCAACGATTACACATGTTTTTAAATCTGTTTACGTGGCAAGTTGGCCGTGTCCCTAAGTCCCTAAGAAAACACTTTTATAACCTTCTTAAACATGTCCTCAGGTGTCTTTTAGGGAAAGGGTCGCCCCCTGCTGGCTGAGTGAGAGTGAGACAACTGCTACCAGCCTTGTTTAATTCACTAGTATGTTCTGCTGGCAAAAAAAACCACACAACAATTCTCTGTTCTCACCGCTGAGGTTGTGTTACTTTTTAAGTGCAGACTTATGTGATGCAGGTGATAAGGAAAGTCAACAAGGTCATGTTGGGAATAATATTGGAACACAGGCAGATTGTATTGTTGTGTTCCTTATCAACAGGAAAGTGTGTGAGTCGTTAGAACATATTCACACCAGAATCTGTTCCATGTTACACTTTCTCTTACAGTTTATCTCTCTCTTTCCCCCACAGAGAGCGAGTGCAGTGACTCCACCTCCATCAGGTGAAATTGAACTGTTTACCTGGACACTTACTCACTCTCTCTCTCTCTCTCTCTCTCTCTCTCTCTCTCTTTGTGTTTGTACACATGGGTCACAACTCATCACAATTCTCACACACTCTTACACAGATCAAAAATAAACAAAAGCTGGATTTCTAGGTTTATTATTATTATTTTTAAATATACATAGAACTTTTTCTCTTTTTTAAATATTACTTTATAACTGATGGTTCTTAGACTTAAGCGAGCATCCACCCTCAATGAAAAACAGATAAAATAATTCAACACTCTGCTCTCTTTTCTCTCTTTTTTCTTGTTTATTCTCTCTATCCAGCTTCTCCTTTATCACTGCTTCATTTGGTAAGACTTGTTTACTGCCTCGTTATCCAAACTCACTACATCTGCAGTACACTCACTTCTCAGCCCTGAACTCTTTCTTTCTGCACCTCCTTTAGTCCTGCTGCATGTCCTAAACCAAACCCTGCTCACTACATAGTGCAATAGTTTCTAAGTCATATTGTACAGAATATTATAGTGTACATATTTACTTTCATAAATTAATTTCCCTATATTCCCTGCATATGGAGCAGAGAGACGTTTAGGACAGGATGCTGATCTCGGTCTGATCTCTTGATCTCTACTATACAGGAAGTTCAACGAACGGAAAGGAGAAAAGCACGGACCCTTCGCCTGACACGTCTCTCACCAACGGCACTGTACAAGACAAGAAATCCCAAAATGCCCCTCTTCCACATGTTAATGACATCAGCAAGGGGGCAGAGACTCTTCTATTCCTGGGTTACACAGAGGCGGAGCCTGGGCAGGGTTTGTGTGATGATGATGATGATGATGATGTCAATGCGGTTATTCGGGCAGAGAGAGTGGTCATCACGGAGGAGGGAGAGGAAGTGACCGAAGAGTTCCAGGACACGCAAGCTGAGGAAGTGGAAGAACGAGAGGAAGAAAGAATAGAAGAAGAGGAAGAAAGAGGAAGGGGACGAGAGGAAAACGGAGAGGAGGAAGAACGAGAGGAAGAAAAAGAGATAGAAAAAGTGGAACATCAAGAGGAAGTACGAGAGGAAGAGGAAGAACAGGAGAAAGAACGAGAGGAAGAACAAGAGAAAGAACGAGTGGAAGAACAAGAGAAAGAACGAGAGGAAGAACAAGAGAAAGAACGAGAGGAAGAACAAGAGCAAGAACGAGAGGAAGAACAAGAGCAAGAACGAGAGGAAGAACAAGAGAAAGAACGAGTGGATGAACGAGAGAAAGAACGAGTGGATGAACGAGAGAAAGAACGAGTGGATAAACGAGAGGAAGAGAATGATGCAGATGTTGAGAATCATCAAGAAATGTCCACTGAGGCTGGTGAAGTTACAGAGCAAGAAGAAGGAAAATTAGACACAGATAATGATTCATCAGAGGAAGACACCAAAGTAAAAATAATCACACACGCTGATGAAGAAACGAGTGCAGACACCAACGCTGTTGCTGACACAAAACCAATCAAAGACTCAGCCACGAAATCAGCATTAAACCCAGATTTAATACCAGATGCAGATCCAGCAGCTGTTATTGAACAGGAAAGTGCCACAGCTGAAACACACCCACAGTCCCTCTCAGAAACACCAGGGGGCGCTGTACAAACACCATCCGTCTCCATCACAATGCCTGCTTCAGCCATTAATCCTAACTGTGCTCAGAAATCCCCAGATCCCGCTTCATCCGCCACAAACACTGCAGCACAGTTCCAGGAAATACCACTGGGCGGAGCCATGGTGGAGGAGGAGCCGCTATTGGCTGCAAAAGTGGAACCACTGACAGACACAGCGAATCCGAGCCAGGCCGAAGGGGCAAAGACGAAAACCTGCCAGTGTTGCGCAGTCATGTGATCGTCATCATGTGACTTCCACAGTCCTGCAGCCAGTTGCACCAGCTGAACATTTGATCGCTAAGATTTAAACGTCACACTGTCACACAGAGTGAGGCGTTTCACCATCACCAGCCAATCAGAAACACAATCAGACAGAAACATGATCCATCCAAGAATGAAACACATTTACTTCATTTACATCATGTGACGTCTGTCCTTCAACTTAATCATTTTAACAGACTCCAAATTGACTGTGCAGTACAATAAAGCGATCCGTCTCTCGTACGCGTGTTTTATACGCTTGTTCTGTGTGGGACGAAGTTTTAAAGACAAACCATTTTAACGATGAAAGATAACGGAGTGGTTGCAAACTTAATCTGTATTTCAAATGACAATAAAGAATAACTTAATTTTTTAAAAGTTTTAAGTATTTGATGATGTACCTTGCAGTTTGAGCACGAGCTGAGGAGTCTGAAACTTCGGATATAAAAATAGCTGATTTGTAGTCCGTCTTATGATCTGTTTTTATTTGCTGTTACAAAAAGTGTGTAGTCTGTAAACGTTTTTTTTACTCTTGTGAACTTTGAACAGAATTACAGAGTAGTTGTGTTTATGGCAGATGTTACACTACTAGGTTGTAGGTCTAAGTTTCAAATTATAACTATAAATGCTATTGTTCCCTTTTACACTCAAACTAACCTACAATAGAACTTACCTTCTCCTGGTGCACCCGGCTGCAGTTCTCCAGCTTCAGTGCGCCACCTGCTGGCCATCTCAAGACTAAACCGTTCATTTCAGACTGTAGCTGTGAGGAGCTCAGTGAAGGAAATCTGAAGCAGTTATGCTGTTATTAAGCCATATGTACTGTACGTGTGTGTGTTTATAAATAATCCCACCCATTATAAATACTAGGATCTGTTTTCATTTGCTCAAATATCAAACTTGACATTTCCCTCAACTGATCTTTATTATCCCGTGTACATTCTGTCATCTGTTATTACCGCGCTGCTCTCAGCCAATCAGCGCACAGAGTATTCTACCATTCTGAACAGTATCTCCTTCATGCCTGTGGTATATGTGCAGTGTTTGTAATGTTATCCTTTATAATGTTACAGTGTCTTTAGTATTCGCTGATATTTTCTGTCAGTTTAATAAATATATACATATAATCCCTTCATTATTGTGTTGTCCTTCATTAAGATGGAAGTGTAAGAAATTATATTCCTATTTACAAGTTAATGGAGTTAGTTTTAATCACTGTATAATTAACTCTGCCTCTTGTGTGTGTGTGTGTAACAGGCAGCTGCTTTAGTTAATAAAAAGTTTTAAAGCGTCTAAATGGAAGACTATGTCACGTCTCGTGATGTAAGGAGATGAGGACGGATGCAAGTGCAGTAGACAGTTTTATTAATGAGAGACACAGGCAGGTAAATCCAAATACGTAATCCAAAAGGATGCAAAGGTCAGGCGATCGGCAAACAGACATAAACGGGGCAAACCAGGAATCATGGCCGTGGTCACGGAAAACAGGGTCGAGATACAAAACAAGGAACATAAACTATGACTAGGAACTGGGAGCGGAAAACCAGCGTGGACTAAATGCATAAATCTAACAAGGAAACATAACATGGACAATAACTAAGACTATGACTGTGATTAACTATCATATGGAATCTAAACTAATCGAATTGTATTGTATCTTATCTAAACTAATACTCCGTTCCGTGTGCTGGGAGGCGCGGTATATATACAAACATAATCAGCGTTTAAAGTGCTGACGGCTGACACCAATCTAGACACACACTTAAACAATAGCCAATGACAGAACAGGGAGGAGACATAACAGAAACATAACAAAAAGCATGTGTCCATAGTAAACAATGTCACGGTTGTCAACATACGAAGAGCGGGCGCTCGTGCACCTTGCTCGTACACGCGCGCCCACATGCTCTCCAGCGCACTGCTTAAAGGGGAAACCGTGACAGACTAACTTTTTGTTCTGTGACAAAGTGTTCTGTAACTGATTTCTTCAGTTCTGTTGCTTTGCTTATTTGTTAGCATGCTAACTGAAGGGAACACTGTTTCTAGGTGACTTTGGAAATGCAGAATGTCTGAATCTGGTTTAGTAGAGTGTCGCAGGGATGACATAATTTTGTACCAGAAGCCGGAAGTTAGCATCACACTGGTTCCCTCGACAAAAACCCAATAGGATTTTCCAATAGACTTTTGGATTGCAAAAAACAAACAACAACAACAAAAAAAACCTCTGTGATCAACAAAAGTTTACAATACTAACATGTTTTGTTCATCAAGATAATTTTCACAAATGAACACAACTTGTATGAAGTTTGAAACCTAAATACATTTGGCAGAAATAAAAACTAACAGTATGCTATAAACTACACAACAGTCGCTCGACTTCAACGTCACCGTCACCGAGCTTCTGACAACTTTTCCAAACTTGATTTAAAAACAGTTTCCATAATACAGATTTACTCTTCATCCACATTTTTTGGGGGAAATTGTGCACAGCATTTTAGCATTCAATCGTCACTTCTTTACAGTATCACGGCTGATTTGTGTACAACTGAGAATTTATCTGTTTAAATGTTGCATATTGCCAAAAATTGTTTCTCTGTGTCGCACATATGCGTAGAAAATAAATCACCTGCTGCTTTGTTGCTCACTAATAATACAGGGTCATGCTAATGTTCTCAGGTTAGCTCTGTGTAGACATGTCCGTGTCGTGTATTTGACGTATTCATGTCTTTATTTCACCATGTTGTCGATTTACAAGCGCTCCTGCTGTACATACAGGTCAAAACACATGACTTCTTTTTCATCTCCATTTTTGTCTAAATGGTCATTTAAACCGTTAATTATTATTAACTGAAAGTCTGGATTAGATTGGAAAATCTCAAATCTGACTTCACTATAATCCAATACTTCAATTCAGGATAATAATGACCCAGTATCATCACTCAGTATCTGAAATTGTGCACATTGTAAAATAAAAAAAAATTCTCAAGTATTACTTTTAACTTTAAAAAAACAAAAAAACAAAAAAACAAAAAACGCTTCCTGATTCAGCAGCATCATGGCGTCCGACACGGATGACATGATAGAACTTCACAAGTGCCCCGAAATGGTGGAGTTTGAAAATAAAGGAGGTGTGGAGTGATGGACATGACGTGTCACAAACAGACCAATCAGAGCTTATACATGAATTATCTGACGAATCTATTGAAGAATAGGGGGTCAATTATACACTTATCATAACAGCAAAGCTTTTTGTTTGACTGCTAAAACAGATAGTGGACGGGGTTGCAAACATCAAACACATCAATCATCACTGCACCAAGAAACTGAATCTCTTGAGGACTCAATCATGTTCCTGTCAGAAGATCAGAATGAGAGGAGGATAAACAGCAGAGGTGAGCAGCAGGGGGCGCTTGAGACTCCTGATCCGGCTCAGAAGCAGGAAATGCAACAGGTGTGCAAATCAACTCCTCCCTTAGAAACTGTTGCCAATGAGATAGCCAATGGAGATCCTAGAAACCCGAGCTATAAGTCTTTTATGGTCAGTGAGCATTTGATAATAGAGGCAGCAGGGTGGAGGCAGGCAGAGAAAGAGAGTGAAGAGAGAGAGGACGAGACAGAATCGAAATCAGACAAGACACACAGAGACACGCTAATGATCTGAGGAGAGAACAGAGAAGAAACATGGACTTGGATCAATATGATGATAGTCAAAGTGACAGCGGAGTGTCTGCTGATTTCTCTCCGAACAGCATGTCAGATAACGAGACGCCAATCGAGAGGGAGATACGCCTCGCCTTCCAACGAGAGCAGAGCCTTCGCCGCTCACGAGGCTTGGATGAAACCAAGGAGTTCATCGATATCCCTCTCAGAATGTCCATCCTCTCCCAAGATCTCACAGAGAAATCAGTGAAAGATCATGGTAAGGAGCGCCAGTTCGCTGGAAAGAAGATGCAGCGTGAGATCCACACTGAAGCTGAAAGAGAGAAGGTGCTGGTCAAGCTCGGGAGGCTGCCTGGTTTTTATGACAAAGGTACCGTGAGACAACTGCAGCAGAAAAAACGTCTCTTTGAAGCCTTCCAGGAATCCAAAGATCTCCAAATCTCCAGTGACGGAACTCAGGAACCCAGAAACAGTGTGGAGATGCTCTTCCAGAACCATTCCCCATTTCAGCCCATTGAGACTTCACCCAAAGTTCTGCAGACCTCGAGAAATCATGATCATGAGACATTCAAATCTGTCCAGGAGCCGAGGAACGAGGGAAAATCCTACGTTTCATCCTGCAAGATCACCAATGGTGGAAATCAGGACTGCTCATCTAAGGAACACAGAAGGCACTTGGAGCTGGATTCTTCTCCTCAACTCTTCCCATCTCTGAAGGAGAAGAAACTCCTGTTTGAATCCTACCAGGAGAATAACTATCTTCCGATCTCCAGAGATCAGGACAGTGAGGTTTCTGGATCTTTTAAAGAACGGAGGAGAAGTCTAGATGTCTTTTTCCAGAACCAAAATTCTGGAATAAAAGCCATCCAGGAACCCAAAGATCTCCAGATCAGAAGAAATCAGGATAACAAGATGTCAGGATTTTCTAAGGAACCAACAAGGAGCCTGCAGGTTCAGAACCCAAAACTATCTGGTCCAGGGTTCTCGGAGGCTGTGGATCAGCAGGTGATAATCATTGAGAACAAGCCTACAGTGATTTCACACACAAACAGGCAGGTTTACAAACCTGTGACTGTGACGGACTCAGAAAGCGTCAGATCTGCACCTGAGAATCTTCATTACAACTCACAAGTCCAAAACCAGACAGCTAACGACAAAGAGCTGAAGGAGAACCCATTCTTCAAGTTGAGATCATCACTGTCTCTCATCCCGGATGTGCATAAGGACATTCAGGAAGCAAAAAAGCGAGAGGAAGAACTGCACAAACAAAGGACGATTCTCTATGGCAACAGGTCAAAGGTCACAGTGTCACTGAGCAGAATCACACCAACACACAGCCAAGCAAACACACCAGGACAACACCTGAACACCACACCAGGTAGGCTACACGTGTGTGTGTGTGTGTGTGTGTGTGTGTGTGTGTGTGTGTAGACTAGAGGTGCAACAACTAATCGATAAAATTGATAATAATCAATTATGTAAATCGTTGTCAATGAATCTCTTTATCAATTAGTTGGTCTGCGCATGGTACATTTACTCATTACGTTACTTCTGTTCCAAAAACACGCTTCAGAGAGTAAATATTAAAACTCTATCGTCTACTGCAGTGTTTCTCATCTGGGGGTCCGCGGATCTCTAGAGGTCAGTGGTGTAATTGCAGGGGGTCAGTGGGAAAGTTTTAAAAATGTTTAAATAATATTGTATATATTTTATTGTTAAATTGATCAAAATATATTCAAATGAGATGTTTTAAAATGAACTGATTTGGTTATTTGCGTGCATTCACAAATATCACGATCGTTCATTGATGGATTTTATTTTAAATTTATTTACAAATCAAATGATAATTTGCAAAAACTAATGAGTAGTAGAGAAGTTCACGTATCGCATTGATGGATAAAATAAACAAAAGATCATTCAGAGAGTCAAATTAAATGTCACACCAACAATAAAATGTAAAAAATAAAATCCTGAAATTTTTTGATTCAATTTTAAATGTCCAATGTTAATATTATTAATGTTAAATATTAATCAAATAAAGAAACATATATAGAAATGACTTATATAGCCTATAATTGTTGTGGAGTGAGGGGGTCCTTGTGGATTGTTTGAATTATGCTCGGGGTCCAGAGCTCACAAAAGGTTGAGAACCACTGGTCTAGTGTATGAATTTTAGAAAGGTAATATCGTCTCAAATGGAACACATTAGTTTTTTACTAACCCAAAGTATAAGCCGCTTCCCAGTCAGTGGTGCATAACGTCATACGCATGTAATATGATGCCGCTAGCTTTAGCAGATACCCAAAGTCACAGACAAACACTTTCTTCAGTTTACTGTTTATGTCAACGTCACCTTTTATTTCCAACATGACCTCAGTCACCATCAGACATCAGACAGAGGCGAAATCATCAAGTGACTGAGGAAGAAAGTGTGCAACCTCCAAGTCCTCTAAGGCAGGGGTGCATTTTATATTAAACACTGCGGAGAAGCTCAAGCTTTATAAAGCAGGGTTTCAGTAGCACGGAAGCATGGCAATGATGCATGAGCACAAACTTATGTTTGTATCCAAAATGCTCCACTGTGTGCAAGGGCTTGGGGAAACTGGTGCAAGTTGCTTAAGAGGTTTAGTTTAATTTAAGTTTGTCATTATATGCTGTATTTGTGCGCTTGCAGTGTAACTTCTGTCGTTTATTATAACGGAAGTGATCTATTAGTAACGAGGCCGTGTTGCTACTTACTCGCAGTGGGAGCGAACGGAAGATCTGTAACGTCTAATTAAAACACTATGATCCAAAGTAAAATAATATTCCTAAAAGCAGTGAGTAACAGAAACCATAAGGTGTAGTGAAAGGGAGTTTTTATTATAAAGTTTACATTATATTTATAAGTATTTATGCATTACTTTTTATAGATGCAAAAAATCACAGACTTAAACCACCTAAATTGTCCTAAATTGTCACGTTACAAAGATGTATGACGGAAGCAATCGCAGATTTAAAACATTTAATAAACAAACAGACAAAAAACAAAGACACGATAACACAAGGAAAAATACTGTGGCAAAACTAAACATCGACTCGTGGACACAAGCATGGATAGACAATAGGTAAGACGAGGAAGCAGTGCAAACAGTGGCTACATATATGAGTGCTCGTTAAACAAAAAACGCGATACAGGTGCAGGTGGTCATGTGACAATGATGTAATATGGTGCAGTGGCTGCTGGGAAAGGAAGCCCACAGTTACCTCCTTGATATATGACATAAATGAATAATACATATTCTAGTGTCTGTATTGGGTTCTTTTCAGTCTTATATAATTGGACATACAGTTGTGTAAAGTTTTTAGTTTTAAGTTTATATTTGTAACACTCAGTTTGTAGATTATATTTTAAATAAACGAAAAAATGGTACCGAAAGTTTGTCCCAATCTGATTAATCGGGAAAAAAATAACCGGCCAACTAATCGATTATGAAAATAATCGTTAGTTGCAGCCCTAGTGTAGACACTATGTAGGGTACACAGGGTGTGAAGGGCACTACATCTCTTATGTGGAGTCATATACAAGTGCATTACACCCTAGAAGTGAGATTATATACTCTGTAGTGTATAATGCCTTTTACTCCCTAGGTAGTGCACTGTACAGTCCAATAGAGAGCTCTTTTGAGGGTGTGTGTGTGTGTGTGTGTGTGTGTGTGTGTGTGGCTGACTCTGCATTCACTTTATCTTACTGTAAATAAGGGTTTAATGAGTTGTGGAGGTCAGTCAGATTTAAATTGAGTCCACTCAGTCCTTTTACACACTGAGTGGACTCGAATACAAATGCAGTGAATTAGCTTAAGCTACGATGCATTAGCTAAAGCTACTGTAGCTAACAAATAATGAAAGCTTATAGCCTTCTATAGTTTAGCATCATGCTAACAAGTTTATCTCAAAGTATGTATAATGAAAAAGTGTAAAGATAAAGCTTTGTTTTCTGGAACATAGTGCTGGAGGTCACATGGGATTTGTGTGTGTGAGAGAGAGAGAGAGAGAGAATATGGAGCATGCTAATTGCTAATTAGCCAATTAGCTAGCAGTCTGTGAGCTACCTCCTGGATTAAACTTTATTGAGAACCTCTAACGTTCAGAACAGAACAATCCACAAAACGTAACAAAATGAACTGCATATGAACTAGCAATTGTGATAATTGTGTGTGTGTGTGTGTGTGTGCAGGAGAAGCGCTGATTGCAGGAGGAACAGGATCGAGCAAAACGCCAACTGGAAGACGAGAAAATCCGACTGCAGCAACCAAAAGTGAGACACACACACACACACACACACACACACACACACCTCCTCTCTAATCTTATTCAAACTCACACACTTTGTTCTCAGAAATAATTCCAGAGTTCATTCAGATATATGATCAAATTTGCCTACATGTGTATTAATATATATTTGTAGAAATGCTTTTGATATACTCTCACATCTGAGTATTGTTCTGCGCATAATCAGTGGCGAAAAAGCGCATAAAAACACGCAAAGGTTTCAATTATGAATATACATATAAATATACATTTTGTAGATATGTGATATGATAGCTCTTAGTGTCACCTTTCATTAATGCTCAAAATTATAAGAAAAATCTAGAGTAGTAGCTTTTTTATCCTAGGTATGTGTCCATGGTTACCAAGGGCCCTTTGGAGTCTCCAAAAGGTGATTTTGGTAAAACGCATGGACATGCCTTTAGAAAAACATGTGTAAAATATAAATTTTCTTTGGTATTGTTATCAAATTTGAACTTGGACTTGGAAAGGCTTCATGCTGTGGTCCAATTGTGTTTTCCAGCTAATATCTCCCAGCTGTAGTCATCTGCAGGCATGTGTATGCAAATAAATAAGTAAATAAGTAAATAAATAAATCAGGCACACACACACACACACACACACACACACACAAACCCTTCTATCTCAGTGGGTTCAAACTTCTCTTACTCAATACCAGTAGCACTTACAGTGATTCTGACTTCTGGGGAAAAACCTTCAGAGTGTCTTTGCATCAGTGTTACTTTGCATATGCCTTGGGTAGGCGTTTTAGGCTGGTTTTACAGGAACTTTAAGAGGTTAAGTAGAAATGTACACTAGTGAATTTTCTATGCTCGTATGTGTAAGTGTACTTGAGTATAAGAGAAGTGCACTAGGATATTCTAGGATGCACTAGGATAGGAGTGTTGGATATTCCAAATAATTATTTTAGTTGTAACATGATATTAGTATGTTAATAATGTATTTTATCAAGACCTGAGATTTCAGCTCTCTTTTGCTCAGAAATCAGTTGAAGTTTACAGTGATAAATAATTTCTGTGACTCAGTAACTAACCAGCGAACAGAAATACTGTTTACATGATACTCAGTAATTTTGCAGATGGTGCAGAGTTAAAGGAAAATCTCAAGACTCTTTTTGTCTCCTTTTCGCTCTCCTGAGAGATTTTAGGAGAAATATTTGTGACTCAAAAATGAGCCACAACTGAGGATCAGTAATAATCCGGCATCCTTTACAGTCATCTTATTATTATTTATAAAAAGCCTGTACTGATCCATAAGAGCAGCACATCAGGCTCTAATGCTGAGCTGTAACCTGCTCACTGATACACATACGGCTCGTTCAACACCAGACGTTATTCAGTCCATACACGATTTCATGGCCTTTTTTTATGAAAATTTGCGATGCAACTTGCGGAGTTTTTTGTGATTTTTTTTTGCAGAAAACTATTTGAATTGGTGAAATTTTAACCTCAGTTTGAGTCTTGTTTTAAAGACAAAACTTGTTTTGAATCTCATTTGCATTTATTTTCATTTGGGGGAAAAAACAAGAAAAAACGAATGAACACAATGTATATAGATCTACCCAGAGCAAAGAACGGTTCTGTGTTGTACTGCTTTTACCTGCCAGTGACGTGGATGTTATTTTGAAAGCAATCTAAAAAGTGTGAATAACAGAGAGACTTATTTATTTTTTTACGTATGTGAGATTAATATAGAGTTCACTCTGAGGAGAAACACCTGAGAGACTTTAACAGAAATCTCTTTTACATCTAATATCAAGACTCTGTGTTTAAACATTAAACACAGCTTAAAGTTCCCAGAAACAGCATCAGTAAGCAGTGTGTGTGTTTTTCCAGTGAGTTTGTCGTTTGGGAAGTTGGATCTAAGATGGCCGCCTCCTTCACTACAGAACGGACACAAAACACACCCTGAGGTACGCAACTGTGTGTGTGTGTGTGATCAGTTACAGAAACTAGCCACAATCAGAGAGCAGGATTTGCTGCTACCCATTTAAAGGACTAAAGAAATTTCTTCAAATCTTGCCACTTAGCTGGTTAGTGATTAGTACGTTAGTAACACTGACTAGATGATACGAATTTAACACTTGGTAAGTAGTATTTTGTACCTTATTTAGTTTTTTTTTAGCTAATATACTACGGCAGCTAGCCCTGCTGAAACAAAACAACAACAAAAAAAAACAATAAAAACCCTCATAGAATATGTAATGGTTATAATGGGAATTATACTGGTTTTAATGGAAACTGTAATGATCTCTGTGGGTTGCCTTTTATTGGTGGCATGTTATGTCTAGTGGATACCATGAAGGAAAACAATGGTTAGGGTAATGCTTTGAATGGTTAGCTGATGGTTTGTAATGGTATTTGTAGTGGAAACCTTTAGAATTTCTGAGATGGTTTCTGCCGTTGTTTTTTTTTTTAATTTTCAGCAGGGAGCTGAGCCATTCATTCATTAAACATTCATTTCCATTTAGCGATTTGCGGTTTATCAAGTCACGCTTCTTAAAACTGTCACAGTTAATAATGTTAAACACAGCAGATTTCCACAAACACACAAATATACTTACAGTACACAAAGTGCACTGTTTAAGTCTGAGCAAACCTAGCTCTAATCTAGCAGAAGTCTGCCCAGACCAAACATCAGTCTAGCAAAGTGATCAAAAACAAAGAAGTGAAAAAGCTAATTAGCAAACACAAACATTCTCCACTGAGCAACACACACACATTCAACACATACACACTGAGGCTCTGAGGTTTTTTTCCCCCTCCACAGGCAAAGGAACAGCGACAGAAGAACCTGTTAGTCCAGCGCTGGGAAACAGGTCTAATCAATGGACACAGCAATGACCATCACAACTGACCATGGAGCAAACACACACCTCCTGAAGACCAGCGTGAACATCTCCAGCATTAACTTTAAACCTACTCTGGGCTGTTTAATTCACCTGCTCTGTCTCTGTTATTAACTCACCTGCTCTGTCTCTGTCATTAACTCACCTGCTCTGGGCTGTTAAACACAAATGTTAATCAGAACATCACACCTTTGCACTACTGCAGCTTGTTGTCTAATCTTCTCATTAGCATTTAGTATATCAGATTAGCTTCACATAATACACACACGCATTCACAACGGAAAAAAAGTTAAAGTATTTAATTCATTCATCACTTAGCAGGCTAACCAGTTAGCCACTAGCAAGTTCTGGCTGTTTAGTGAGTTAGCAAACATATGCTAGCTAGCCAAACTGTTTCATTACTGAATCCTTAATAGGTGTTTATTAATTTTTTTCTGATTCCAGTGTTGATAGAGTGCTAGCTAGCTTGTTGGTAATTTGTTTTGTCGATTATGCTTAGCTACCAACAAGCTAGCTATTTAGATTTTTTTTTTTTAGCCACACCACTGACTGGTTTTTAGTTTAGCACTAGTCAGTTAGCTTTGATATTTTACAGCACGTTTACAGCACTATTAGTTAGCTATTTAGTTTTAGCCAAGAGAGATGCTTGTTATTTATTATCAGCAAGCTAATGCAAGCTAGCTAGGTCTAGAAAACACTTGTTATTTTTTTTAATGATTAAAAACACATTAAACTGATTTCACTGTGCTACATGAGCGTGAGATGTGTGCACACCACAGTGACCTAGATTCCCCACACAAAGCCTAAGGAAAAGAAAAATAATGTGTGTCTCCCTTGTACAAAGTTTTTGGGCTAGTGTCAGGTATCTGTGTGGTTTCTGAAAGCTGTATGCCCTGGTTAATTATATTAACCTGGAACACAAGTGAACACAATTAGGTGTAAATGGGCTCAGATGTAGCTGCTGGACTATACGCTGGATAACTTCATGCATCGACTCTCATCTGTTCAGTAGAGTTTAGCCTGTAGCAGGAGTCACATGTGATAGCCTCTCAATTTCGTCTGATGTCGTTATTAATGTTGTCCTGCTCCACAAAAATCTCTGGTCACAAGCAGCTGCAGAATAAATATTTTACAGCATGTTAATTCTCTGGGACTGTAATGTCACTGTGCTGAATCACTCAATGAAACAGCTACAAAGAAGAAAAAAACGAGAATAAAAGCGCGGCTTTGTTACTACCTGCTTGTGGACATTTCACAAATCCGGAGAGATCATATGCTCAAAACACCAATCCTGAGTGTCACACTGTATGAGTTCAAAGCACAAGACAGCGTATAGAAAATGAGGACACGCCCACTCAGTTCTTTGTAAGTCTTCACCACTCAGGACACGCCCACTCAGTGCTTTGTTACAGCTTCACTGCTCAGGACACACCCAATCAGCACTCAGTTTCACCCTTACCTCTCAGGACATGCCCACTCAGCACTCAGTTTCACCCTTACCAATAAGGACACGCCCACTCAGCACTCAGTTTCACCATTACCGATCGGGACATGACCGCTGGATGCTTTGTTACATCTTCACTGCTCAGGACACGCCCACTCAGCACTCCCTCAGAGCTTTGAAGTAAAATGTGAGGCAGTGAAAGCGGCCCTTCCCTGGCTTAACCCGCATATTCAGACCTTTATTTACATACAAAGGAGAAAAAATCCTTTAAAGTCATAACAGGTGAGTCATGACTGTACACAAATGACGTTTATTTGGCTATTTTAGGACAAAAATGGTTTAAAAAATAAATAAATTTAGTGTTCAGTATTAACACCAGTTTTTACGCCATGTAGGTAATTTAACTACTTAAAGAACAGATTAAATTGCAGTGGTTATTATAATACAAACTAATACTAAACCGGATCACCTAAAACCAAAGATCAAATAATGATGATCAATTTAACCAGATTACCTAAACCTGATTAACAACAACTGACTAATTAAGCCAAACCAGATGAACTAAACCTCCTGATGTTGTGAAGACACTTGGCTAAAATGTTCAATGTTATTGCTCATTAATGTGATTAAGATTAGCCTCAGGAGCATCTCTACACCTTTGTTCTCATTAAATACTGTCACCTGAGCGGATAAAGATGTGGAACAGCCCATGAACTTTTGACTAAAGGGTGTTCTTGAGGGGGTCTGAACTCCTGAATTAACACATTAACCCTCCCTGTACTTCACCGATCAGTAATAGGAGATTAAAGACAAAGGTTGGGCATGTTCTTAAAACACACACACAAAAATAACTTTCATTGCCAATACCAAAATATAATTTTGTTACTCAATCCCCCCTATAATGGACCGCACCATTTCTTTATTATTGACTTACACATGCTTTAACTTGAAATGTGTTGAAATGATGATGAAAAACTAAGGAGAGCAGTGAAGACCTAATAAAGTATCTAATACACACTCTGGTTAGAGGAAGTCAAAAAGCTGTATTGGAAAGACAAAGACACAGCCAGACAGAAGTGTAATTTGCATTCAGCTATAAATGGGATGAACAGTGAGTTATTTTGCACTTCTCACTGAGCCTGTTGCAGTACAGTCTGTACTGAACATCTACAGAGTTATAAATGTTCATAACACCTCATAAACATTTAGCAATCAATAAAACTGTACATAGTTACACAAGCAGCGTTGCTTGCACTGATCCACTGATGATAATGTAGTTAACAGGATATAATGTGCTTTTATTGCTCAACTCTCCAGCAACAGTATGTCTGTACTTCCTTCTGCAATCAATGTGTGTGTGTGTGTGTGTGTGTTCATCCATAAAATGTCATTAATAAAGCATTAATTTATTTTCAAAGGACATTTTATAAACATAAGAACCTTAAATACAAAATCCAAATCGTGCAAATGCTACAGGGAGAGAGAGAGAGAGAGAGAGAGAGAGAGAGAGAGAGAGAGAGAATATACAGGAATGAAGGAGAAAAAGAATGAATGAGGCATGTGAGAAATGGAATAAAATAAAAATAATGAGATGAAGGAGGAGAAAGAGAGAACCATGAGTAAATGAGATAAAGTAATGAGATAAATGAGAAAGTAGAAGGACAAGAGTGAAGAATGTAATTAAATGAAAGGATGATGACGAATAAAAAGGAAAAACGTACAGAAAAAGGAAGAGAAAATGCTGAGAGATCAGCGTGTGTGTGTGTGTGACCCCATTTTGCCTTTGCGTCAGAAAGAAACTGAAGTAACTACATGCAAACCAAAACCCAGCCATATCATCGGCATGCTCCGCCCATTTAGGTGTGCTGTACCCGTCTGTGGGTGTAGCGCTCTCACGCTGCACTGTCGCCGAGAAAGAGAGAGAGAGCGAGCGAGCAAGCGTGTCAGTATCCAGGTGGGCGGGTGAATGTGCTGATTGGAGATTCGTAGATGGGCTCCAACCCTGAAGCTAATCCCTCCTCCTGCAAATCAGGACATTAACAAATGCTCGTTAATTACACTCGTTACAATTCATTACAACATTTATTTATCATTAATGGATTTTTAAGGACCAAAACAGAATTTATATTAACTTGACTAAGAATATTATTACAGACTGTGTTTTAATGTAATAGGGGGAGAGCTGAAGGCTTTTGGGAACAGGGTGTATGGTGTAGGGAGTAGGGAAAAGGGTGTAGGGTGTATGGAGAAGGGAGTAGGTTGTAGGGTGTAGAGAGTAGGCTGTAGGGAGAAGGGTGTAGGGAGTAGACTAATAAGGTTTTTCCTTAAGTAAAATGTAAGTGAGTTTGGCTACAGGGCTGTGTTCTAACAGAAAATAAGGGCAGACAGAAGGAGGGACCCTTAAAAAGGGCAGTAGTGACTTGTAGATGTTTAGATCAGGACAATGCTGAAGGTTACCTTGGAGCCAGTGCTGACTCTCTGTAGTGTGAGATCTGAGAAACAAAAACACAAATCACACAACATCCAAAAATGAGGACCAACAACAACACAGACACTGTGTAGGTAGGCAGCATGTTTAGGCAGCATGTTTAGGCAGCATGTTTAGGCAGCATGTTTAGGCAGCATGTTTAGGCAGCATGTTTAGGCAGCATGTTTAGGCAGCATTAATGAACTCCTGAGATTCAGAACCCAGCTGCTCTACTGAGATGTTCATTCTAGTCATCATCTCATCTTCTTCATGCTGCAGACCGTCCCATAATTCCCAGTGTCCGGTGTGTAACTTCACTAACTGCACTTCATTAACACTCAGTTTAGTGGACTTGTACTAATAATTACTCCATACATTTATATTTACACTTTTATCAAGAAAAGAATGTTAATTTCATGTGCTGGGCTTCCAAATGAACTCGTGCATTTTTCCTTTATTAATTAAGTATCTCACAGCCAAACATGATTCCTGCTAAGGAACCAAAAGTGTGCTGAGCACAAGTGGCTGTACTGTAGATAACAGGAAGTGATGTAAATGTAAAAATAATTAAACGGTCACTCACCGACAATGTGGTCTCTGGAGTGGACCTGCTGCCAGAACTGCTCCTGTTCCCTGAGTACCATTAAACACTTACTGTTAACATGTGTGATCTAAATCTCTTGCTCCGCTCTACTCACTAGTTCACTACAGTACTGTGTATCTGCTCGGCTACATCATCACTGCAAAGCATTGTGGGATATCTTACCTTTGTCTCCTTTTATTGGCTGCTGTTTTAGCTGTAAGAAAAAGAGATGAGATTAGAGTTAGCCAGTGGAGTTAGGAGCAGATAACAGCACCCCCTGCAGGACAGTGTGGACACACACCATATTTGCGAATCCCAAAGGCCAGGACTATGAGCACCATCAGGAAGAGCAGTGCAGCTGAGATGGACCCACACACCAAAGGCAGGTCCATTGAACCTGCACAGAATATATGAAAGATACACATCAAATACATCGAGCGAGAACACCAGAAGGAGACTGAATAGATGCCAATTAGAGAGAACAGACGACAAGGAGACAAAGAGACATATTACAGATGGAGAGAACAGACAGGTGTAAAAGCGACAAGGTAGAGGGAAAACAGAAAGACATGAGAGAGAGAGAGAGAGAGAGAGAGAAGCAGTGAGAGAAGGACCTGAGTAAGATATACCAGAGAGATACGTCAGAGAGACACAACATAAAGAATGTCTCAAGTCATGTTATTTTGCATAAATTGTAAAATATTGTTTAATGAAAGCAGAAAGACAAGAGGGAGACGCCACGATTAGAAGGCACATTAGATCAAGAGAGAAAGAGAGAGAGACACCAGCAGGAGAGAGACAGAGACACACACATATCAAAGAAATGAGACACCAAAGCCAAAAGGAGATGAGCAAGTCACCATAAGAAAGAAACACTAGAGAAACACATCACAGAGACCAGGATACTTGAAAAATATTGCTGCTTTGATAAATGTGTGTGTGTGTGTGTGTGTGTGTTACCTGTATGTGGAGGATGGTTATCTGTAGAAGATGAACTGCAGGAAGGAGATCCTGAAACACATCAACATAAAATGTATACCATCAAAATAACAAACAAACAAACAAACACACACACACACACACACACACACACACACACCTGTCACACATTGCAGTAGGATGGGGGAGCTGAGTTCAGAATGTGTCCAGTTTTTACCCAGCAGCACACTGTACTGACATTGGTACCCGCTCCCTTCCCAGTGCTGCCCTGATGCAGTGAATTGCACGGTGTGTTCAATCTTGGGGGCGTGTTGTGTTGCTAACGGTGATGAGGAACCCTGTTGGAACAGGGAGAAATGAGCACCAGGGTAGGAGGGTGACCCGGTGCACACTAGCGCCCCCTCTGCCCGCTGAGATAACTGCGGAGCTGGGAGCTTAACTGTGGAGACACACATCAGAAAGAAACACTTCAGAAAGATACATCAGAGAGAGACATGCATCAGAGAGAGGCACTTCAGAGAGAGACACGCAACAGAGAGAGGCACTTGAGAAAGACACACACATCAGAGAAAGACACACATCAAAGAAAGACACTTCAGAAAGATACATCAGAGAGAGACATGCATTAGAGAGAGGCACTTCAGAGAGAGACACGCAACAGAGAGAGGCATTTCAGAAAGATACATCAGAGAGAGAGACATGCATAAGAGACACATTAGAGACACATTGGAGGACATGTCAGAGAGACATATTAAAGAGAGACATTTATTTTTTATTAATTTAACAGACAAATTCTGCTTAATTAGAGAGACCATGATGGACTATAACAGTAGAAAAGGCGGTTCAATAAAAAGAAGTGACTAACCTCCTACATTAACATAGACAGGTGTGCTGGGGACAGACTTTTGAACTCCCTCTGGTAGGTTATACATGTAGAAGCAGGTATACATGCCCCCATCAGCCACGCCCACTGGCCCCACCTTGAACTGAGGATTCTGGGAATGGATCATGTTTTGTGGTTTCTGGAGGACAAATGACACAGGAGCAAGGGTGGGCGGGGCCTGACAACGGAACTCCACCACCTGACCAGGCCGGACATACCCATCTGGAGGTGTGACCGAGAGTTGAGGAGGAGCTGGGGGTGTGTTCGGGCCTGTAGTGTGAAGGAGAAGATAAATAAGAAAAACATTTGTGTCTGTCTGTGTCTGTTTGTCCATTCATCGATCAAGTCTCACTTTGTTATGGTTCCCTTAAAAATGCAAGATTTAGCAACACAGTACAATTCTGTTCCTAGAGAACTAGAAAACACAGGAGTGAAGAAATACAAATCAAAGGGCACAGAAAGCATGAAATCTGTGAAAACAGGAAAAAATAACCTTAAAAGGAAATTGGAAGAGAAAAGGTTCAGTGGACAGAATCAGGAGATACCTGACAGCAAAATAGTGCAGTGATTGGACCCTGAGGATTAACACTTATTGTTAGTAAAGCAATGAAGAACGAGAAAGTATGACTGTCAAGTGTGTGTGTGTGTGTGTGTCTATGTATGTGAGAGAGAGAGCGAAAAGTTTACTGTGAACACTCTTCCTTCTCTGTTCCCTTGTTAACACTTTTCCTCTTTGTTCCTTTGTTAACTCTTCCACCACTGTACAAAACCAGTTACAACCAGGTACAGACAGATAAAGCCTCTGACCATGTCTTCATGAATACCATTTGCTATGACTTCCTGAATACCATATATGGAGTTGATCCTCTCTTACATTCATAGGCATCCTGTTTTATGCAAATATGCCCGTCCACCTAGCCAATCAATAGTTAACCCATTGTCTCTGTTGTGTGTCGAGCATGATATACAGTGCATCCGGAAAGTATTCACAGCACTTCACTTTTTCCACATTTTGTTATGTTACAGCCTTATTCCAAAATGGATTAAAGTCATTATTTTCCTCAAAATTCTACAAACAATACCCCATAATGAGAACATGAAAGAAGTTTGTTTGAAATCTTTGCAAATTTATTAAAAATAAAAAACAAAAAAAGCACATGTACATAAGTATTCACAGCCTTTGCTCAATACTTTGTTGAAGCACCTTTGGCACCAATTACAGCCTCAAGTCTTTTTGAGTATGATGCTACAAGCTTGGCACACCAATTTTTGGGCAGTTTCTCCCATTCTTCTTTGCAGGATCTCTCAAGCTCCATCAGGTTGGATGGGGTGCGTCGGTGCAGAGCCATTTTCAGATCTCTCCAGAGATGTTCAATCGGGTTCAAGTCTGGGCTCTGGCTGGGCCACTTAAGGACATTCACAGAGTTGTCCTGTAGCCACTCCTTTGTTATCTTGGCTGTGTGCTTAGGGTCGTTGTCCTGGTGGAAGATGAACCTTTGCCCCAGTCTGAGCTCTGGAGCAGGTTTTCATCAAGGATGTCTCTGTACATTGCTGCATTCATCTTTTCCTCGATCCTGACTAGTCTCTCAGTTCCTGCCGCTGAAAAACATCCCCACAGCATGATGCTGCCACCACCATGCTTCACTGTAGGGATGGTATTGGCCAGGTGATGAGTGGTGCCTGGTTTCCTCCAGTCCTCCAGGCGGGATGTCATGTGCCTTTTACTGAGGAGTGGCTTCTGTCTGGCCACTCTACCATACAGGCCTGATTGGTGGAGTGCTGCAGAGATGGTTGTTCTTCTGGAAGGTTCTCCTCTCTCCACAGAGACACTCTGGAGCTCTGTCAGAGTGACCATCGGGTTTCTGGTTACCTCCCTGACTAAGGCCCTTCTCCCCAATCGCTCAGTTTGGCCGGGTGGCCAGCTCTAGGAAGAGTCCTGGTGGTTCCAAACTTCTGACATTTACGGATGATTGAGGCCACTGTTCTTATTGGGACCTTCAATCTGTGCCTCAATACAATCCTGTCTCGGAGGTCTACAGACAATTCCTTGGACTTCATGGCTTGGTTTGTGCTCTGACATGCATTGTTAACTGTGGGACCTTATATAGACAGGTGTGTGCCTTTCCAAATCATGTCCAATCAACTGAATTTACCACAGGTGGACTCCAATCAAGTTGTAGAAACATCTCAAGGATTATCAGTGGAAACAGGATGCACCTGAGCTCAATTTTGAGTGTCATGGCAAAGGCTGTGAATACTTATGTACATGTGCTTTTTTTGTTTTTTATTTTTAATAAATTGGCAAAGATTTCAAACAAACTTCTTTCACGTTGTCATTATGGGGTATTGTTTGTAGAATTTTGAGGAAAATAATGAATTTAATCCATTTTGGAATAAGGCTGTAACATAACAAAATGTGGAAAAAGTGAAGCGCTGTGAATAATTTCCGGATGCACTGTATACTCTGCCTTCCTTTGAATAAATTGGAGATCCTGCTTGGTGCAGGCAGTGTGTAGCGGGGCGAGGGCACCGTCTTTTTTGTGCACTTTCGCTTTCTATCTTCTTAAGTATTGTAACCAGAAGATCACAATTCTTAACAGAGAGAGATACGGTAAGTCACTGGGCGGTGCAGATTTGGGATCTTTGGTGTGGTATGTGGCAGGAAATAGTAAACCATCTCCTCAGCTCCTCCCTTAACCGTCACAAATCTCTGAAGACTACATTTGAGCGAGAAAGGAGCTGAAGTGTGAAATATTCAGCACAGAGATGCTCAGAAACAGGAGCGAGTTAACAGATGAAAGTAAAGTTGAATTAATTAAACCAGAGACAGCAGAGAAAAGAGAGAAAACTAAAAACAGATGACAAAATTCATCCACAAAATAAAGAAAAATATCATAATCATGATTACACTGTAAAGTAGTAATGCATCATAAATCACATTTGTTTACATCTGTTTACCTGATTCTTTATTTGTATGTAAATAATGTGAATTAAATTGGGTGTATGTCAAACTGGTGTGTGTGTGTGTGTGTATGTATGTGTGTATGTGTGTGTGTGTTCAGAAGATATGCTGGAAACATTTTTCACATTGTTCACCTGTGTAACAGGTGTGAGTAAAACAGGTGTGAGGCTTACATGATGGAGTGAGACAGGTATAGGGGATGAACATGCTTTGGTTGTAGTGAGACAGGTGTGAGACAGGTATGAGACATACATGGTGGAGGAGTGAGACAGGTATAGGAGCTGAACATACTGTGGTTGTAGTGAGACAGGTGTGAGACAGGTGTGAGACAGGAATGAGATGTACATGGTGGAGGAGTGAGACAGGTATAGGGGCTGAACATGCTGTGGTCGTAGTGAGACATGTATGAGACGTACGTGGTGGAGGAGTGAGACAGGTGTACGGGCTGAACATGCTGTGGTCGTAGTGAGACAGGAATGAGACGTACATGGTGGAGGAGTGAGACAGGTATTGGGACTGAACATGCTGTGGTTGTAGTGAGACAGGTGTGAGACGTACGTGGTGGAGGAGTGAGACAGGTGTACAGGCTGAACATGCTGTGGTAGTAGTGAGACAGGTGTGAGATGTACATGGTGGAGGAGTGAGCCTGGTGTACAGGCTGAACCTACTGTGGTCATAGTGAGACAGGTGTGAGAGAGGAATGAGGCATACATGGTGGAGGAGTGAGACAGGTATAGGGTCTGAACATGCTGCGGTCGTAGTGAGACAGGTGTGAGACCTACGTGGTGGAGGAGTGGGCCTGGTGTACAGGCTGAACATGCTGTGGTCATAGCGGCAGCAGTAGATATCCTCGGAATCTGCAGTGCTGGTGTTGAACTGAAAGTCGGCGTACGAGTGCTCCGTGTCAAACTGCACCGAGAGTTTGAGTGTGCGCACGTGGTAGAGCTCAAACACTCGGCCACCGTGACCCTGGGGGGCTAGACACCGTAACACCACGCCTGAGGACACATCTGACGACACCTGCACCAGCTGTGGATAGGGAGGATTCTCCTGAGCCAAAGCTCCGCCTGCTGCTTAATGAGAGACAATAAGAATTCTGGTATAATTCTACAATAGATCAGTAAACTGTTCTCATGGACACCTGTCTCATTCTCTTTACTACAGCCTGATGTCCAGTTCAGAGGACTACTGATAAAACTGCAAACTATTCTTCAGTAAAATTTTCTTCAACTGATTGCATCGCTTGACTCCTGGTCTTCAATGATCATATCTGGTCTAATCTGGGTCTGTAAATTCCACTACTATATATATATATATATATATATATATATATATATATATACACACACACGCACACACAGTACTGTGCAAAAGTTTTCGGCACCCATTTTTAAAAAATATTTTGTTAGAGATTTTTTTTTTTTTTATCACTCCTACATTATCGAGTCAGTACAAAAACTTTTTAGATTCCCAAACATTAGTTTTCTAGCACAAAAAGAAATGTTACAGAAAAAAATGTTAGTATGTCAGTAAAGAAAGCAGCATATTATGTAAGAGACATTTTCCAGACAAAAACACAATGAAGGCTGGGTTTTGCTGCAAAAATACGAAGCGAGTGCAACAGTCTCCAGTAGAACCGTGTCTGGTTCCGCAAGCTGCTCAATAAAACTTACAGCTCCGTATCAAACTGCACTAATTATACCAGAGGATACTTTTTTCATTTTTTTATCACACCAAATATTGACTTTGTTTCATTTACTACTGTTTACTGCTCTTTACTGTATTTTTTTAAATGTAGAAACAGTTAATTAAATTATCCTGAAGGCTTTAAATTATTCTTTGCTCTACAGCATTTCTTTGCATGTGCATAATACACACACACACACACACACACATATATACATATATAGATATATAAATATATATCCAGATGGTGTTTAATATAAGCCAACACATACATAATGATAATTAAAAACTGACGAATTATATCAAATTAAATTAGAATAATGATTTAATCCAGATAAAGTGTTCATCTTATCATATCCTGTTCCATCACATGTGCAGGTTGGATTCACTCAACAAAGAGATTTAAAAGTTATATGTGGGAAATAGTCGGTAAATAAAAAACTGAAGCTCTGAGCTCACACTCAATAAAAGTTCAGAACCAGAAGCTGCACTCATTACAGAACTACAACAATATACACCCAACACACACCACACTTAATTTACACAGGGTTAGAACAAAGGGAGGAAAAGAGAAACATGTATATCTAGAAATTAGATTAAATCTGTCTCTCTTGCTCCTTCTGTCTCACTCACCGCAGGTTTGGAGAAAATGAGCAGAAAAGATAAGAAGTGATGTGAACAAAAATCCAGACAATGACATTCTTAAAGACTGAACAAGTGAGACTGCAACGGTTATGTGAATCGTGCGTGTGTGTAAGGAGACGGTACACAGATGATGTTAAGACCTCCTTTAGTGAACAAACTTCCTCTGGTGAAGAACAACGATAATGTCATAACCACTTCCTCTAAGAGTCTTCATGTGAACGTCCAGCTGATGAAGTTCCTCAGTGAGGAAGAGTTTGGTCTTAAAAACACATCTGTTATTCTCTTTGTTCTTCCACATTACAGTATATTATCTACACTATAACATTCAGGGATATCCTTTATTCCCATTAGCACTCCTAACAGCTTTGTTAGTTCAGTTACAGAATACGTCAGTGCTGCTGCTGTAATGAGAATAAACACCACATCTGCTGTCTTTGTACTGATAGATGGGGTAGAGGGGTGTCAATACTTTAACACACAGGCCACAGTCAGTAATTAAACTGTGTGGAGTGTATGAGTGTAGAAACACACTCCCGTATCTCCTGCACATGTTTAACCTTTTTACATATTTATTATAGATCATTTGCATATATGCAAATTCACACCCACATTATAAATCTATATTTCTCTATGATTTTGTTCTTATTGTAATTTGATCTACTGTAAGGAAATTATATTATTTTAGTTATAATATCATAAGACTAATAAAATGTGCAGGAAGTAGAAATTATAAAATAATAATAATAATAATAATAATAATAATAATAATAATAAGAAGAAGAAGAAGAAGTGGTCATGCTAAAATAAAAATTTAATCAAAGCTGCTTAAGATAAATTCATTAAGCAAAATTAAGTTTAAGATTAATTAATTAGATTTCAATTGATTCAGTGAAAGAAAAAAGAACAGAAGAGGAAGGAAATAAAAAAAGTGCAATAAAAATAGATATCACATGTTGAGAGGCACATAGGGAAACTGGACAGGAAGTTGTTGCACTGTTAGGGAAAGGAAGTGACCTCACATTTTAACAAGATTTTATCTATTACACCAGTTATACTGAACATCTATCTATCTATCTATCTATCTATCTATCTATCTATCTATCTATCTATCTACACACATATGGGAATTATAATAGTTAATAATAATAATAAATAGAAGAAGGTTGGGTGTCAGGTACACTGTGTGTGTGTGTGTGTGTGAGAGAGAGAGAGAGAGAGAGAGAGAGAGAGAGAGAGAAATCATGTGTTGTGTCACCTCCTGCAGGTTTTTTTTTTACTTTACCACACTGTACATGTGTTTATAAAAAATAACTAATAATAAATAATAAATCTGAGTGTAAACCTCATAAAACCTGTCAATCCTGCACAAGATGTTTACTGTCAGTGACACATTTAAATAGACTGCACACTTCTTATAAAACTATAATAAAAGTGTTAGACTATAGAGTATTATAGAGCTACATGGAATATAAAACGTTTACACACCCATTAAATGGCAGGTTTTTGTGATGTAATAAAATTAAATCAAAATAAATTATCAAACCTTTTTCTGCTTTTAATGTGAAATAGCAACCAATAACTAATAACCAATCACTAATGTCTAATTATTAATAACTAATAGCCAATAGCCAATAATATCCTGTCAATCAAAAGAGGGTGGGAAAACACATGGATTTTGTGAAGATGATGTCTCTTGTGTGGAATAATGACAAAACTTCAGGTTGTAAACTCTGTAATCTCTGCACTGCTAAAAAGTTCACACCGGATGCTGCAGCAATGAAAGGAGTCAACCCCCCAAACCCCCCCCCCCCCCCCGTTCTGAATTAAAGGGCCAGTACATGGTTGGAAGATTTAATTGTAGCTGATTTGTTTTAAAGGTATATATTGCTATATATTGCACAGAAAAATATTTGTAGAGTAGTATATTTAATATGTGGTTAATGTTATGAGTTGTTAATTAATGAGTTAATATAATCGAAAAAAGGTTTATATTAGGCCTATATATTACCAGTTTGATGTTAATGATGAAGTAGAAATGCTTTTGTTTGTGGTGAGTGAATGTGAAGCCTATCAGGAAGTTTTTTAGAATTCAGTCAATATTAATATGAATTAATAACATTATTAATTCATATTAACATTGACTAATAATTAAGAAATCTTACTTTAATCTTCAGAATTTAGTTCATGTGTTAATGTTAATTAGAGTAATGTGTTTTCTGTTTATGAGACCAGTTACTGTGAAACAACTTGTTGAAATGGAGAGAATTAAGTTTTTATTCGCATTTCTATCAGAATTGTGGAATTAATTATTATTAATTTAAAAGAAGGCATAAAAGGCAGAACTATCAGTATCGGTATCGGCTGACATCACTCTGAATAATCGGTTATCGGTATTGGATGAGAATTTTAGTACCGTGCATCTCTACTAATAACTAATAAGGAGTCCACATTCCTGTGCATCTCTCTGCACTACAGTGCCAGCGGCGCCCCCTTCTGGAGAATCAATACCATCCTCGTCATAAACCGATTAATGAAAATAACATGGAACCTCAGCTACTGATTATAAAATACATCATGATCTTTAATCACAATTCGACAAACTAATCTTACTGAGTATCTGATAAAAGATCAAACTCAGAAATGATTGAGATCATGAAGAATTAAATAACAAACATTTTATGATTGCAACAATCATGATGAAGAATGAGAGAGAGGAGATGACTGTAACAACAATAAAGAACTAGAAATAACTGACACATGCTTAGATTGAACACAACTGTGTGTGTGTGTGTGTGTGTGCATGGCCTATGTGGTGGATTAGGAGCCCTATGGAGCCTCCTAATCCACCACCTAGACTGCACGCGCGTGCGCACACACACATGGGGTAGATGACTATTTCATCCAGAAATCCCCAGACAAACAGTGTGTGTGTGTGTGTGTTTGTGTGTGTGTGGGTGGAAGTGGGGTGGGGGGGTTGCTAGGCAGACAGCATAATGGTTTCCTAGGAAACCCTATGACACACATGGGGCGAACAGTGGGGGGAGGTCAAGTTCAACCCCAACACACACACACACGCACGCACACACACACAAAGTAGGAGAAGATAGACAGGGATAAAGACAGATTCTGTCTTATGAGACAAAAAGCAGTTGAAACATGAAAATACACACACACTTCCAGTCATCCATATTTTCCGATTTCCTGACACCTGCAGAGTCTGTGTGTGTGTGTGTGTGGGTGGGGGAATGAAGGAGGATCACGTCACTATGATGTCATATCCTGTCCTGAGAATGTGGCTGTTAACAGTAAAATAATTTGACAGCTGAACATCTGTACACCTTCATATTCATTAACAATACCAGAAGCTATGAATATATGTGAATATGCAAATTAGGAAATGCCCCTTTCTGTCAGTAATAGTCTAATATCATGAACATTATAGAAGCTGGAGAGTCATAGGTGGAGTCTCGGTTTACAACCTTGTTTGTCAGTCTTTACTGACTGATTTACACAACAGCCAAAAGCATGAGAGATATGTCATGACAAGCCCCCGCCCCATAATTTAGCTAGTTAGCAAAATATACAGAATGGTCAAGAGTGTTTTCAGCTGTGGCAGATTTCTCACTCACGCCTGTCCACTGTAACCAGGATGATTTTAATCCTAAACAGCGAGACGGTGTGTGTGTTGGTGTAGTAACGTAGTGATGTAGTATGATTAAGGTGTGTACATGTCTATAATGCACATCGATAATGCGACTAAAACAAGAATACTCCACATGTTTTAATTTGATTTATGTTTACTTCGAGTATGACTTTAGTCGGATTAAGGTCATCAATAATTGCTGTTTACATGGTAGTTTCTTAATCAGAGTATTGTCTTAATCGGATTAATATCGGATTATTGTTGTCCATGTAAACGTACTGAATGTTGCTGCTGGTAACAGAGAGCCACAGGGTCGTCACTGGGAGACATCCGGCGCTTCTGAGTGGGAGATAAAGTGATATTACTGACTCTTACTGATGGAGCTGGGGGTCAAAGAAGGAATTCTCCACAATTCAATGCTAAACAGCCCCAAAGTAGGTATAACTAGCTTCTGAAAAGTCACATGACCACCAACTCACACAAACTCCAAACTTCATTCTCAGTTGGAAAAGGGAATAGTGTGTGTGTAGATGCACATCCAAAAACACACTTACAAACCATGTTTACTGCTAACGAGCTGCTACTGTACAGCAAGACATGCCCCAGGGGCGGGGCATATACACTATACAGAGCATTTAATTGGACAAACACAAGAGTAGTACAGGATGAGTCATCAAAAAATTATTTGAAGTGATGAACTATAAACAAAATGAGAATATCTCCCCAAAACTAATTGTGTGTGTGTGTGTGTATGTGTGAAGGAGGAGCTAGCAGCTCAGAACAAAAAACGTGACGAGGCGCGCGCAGCTACTCCTGGCTTGTTATGCAACTACCGTGACCTACTAACACACATCTGTGTGTGTGTGAGAGAGAGAAAGAAACTGGAGAGACAAGAGCACGCGGGACTAGAAGGGATTCACGACACACCATTCAGGACCACGGCGCGCGCATAGTCACACACAGAAACACACACTTAAACGGGGAACGTATTTAAATGTAAATAAAGAAAGAAAAGAGAGAGAAAGGATACCGGAGGACAAAAACACACCTCCCTGCACCCAAACCGGCGCGCGAGACTGCTTCATTCCGGTAAGAGCACGTGCGTTACCCATTTTCTTTCTCCTTTCTCTCTATCTCTTTCTCTCTGTGTAATTGCGTGCGTGCACACTAATTAAACGTCATTGGTGTCGGCGTGGGAACGACGTCCGTCAGACAGACATACAGACACATACACACAAAGAGGCTGTGTTCTAGATTCACTGCAGTGCTAATGTGTCTAGCTGAAAGACGCGCGAGACTTCCCGGTGCTCGTGACGTGGATATTTAATCGTTTTTTTACGAGACATTGTGATTAAGAGCAGGTGACGTGTTGTCGTTGCACTTCCGGTTGAGTTTTAACTTACTGGTGTATAGACAGAGTGTGTGTGTTCCTCCGTCCCTGCACTTCCTGTCCCACTGACCTATTTATGTGTGTTTCCAGTTGTCATGGTTCAGGGTCAGTGGATCTCTCTCTCTCTGTTTCTCTCTCTCTGTCTGTCTGTCTGTCTCTGTCTCTCTCTCTCTCTCTGTCTGTTTGTCTGTCTCTCTCTCTCTCTCTCTCTCTCTCTCTCTCTCGCTCTCTCTTCTAAATGTGAGTAATTTTCCAGAATCCGGCTCCCCTCTGAGACACAGGGGTATACCCTGAATAGGAGGTTTATACACACACACACACACACATCTGGTGTACGATAACATCTGCAATAATCTGTGTACAAAAACATTATGTTGTTATTGTGGACTTGTATATAAAATGCTAATGATAAAATGGCTCTGTGGAAGTGTGCAGAGCTACAATGCTGTTATAATGGACCTCTCAAACAGTATTAAATGTTTATAACAAACCTGCATATAATGTCTACTGTTATAAACACTCTGTATAAGTATGATGGTTTGCCAAAAAACAAAACCAAAAAAAAAAAAACCCATTCACAGCATCCCCTTTTATCCCAGAATGCAGTGGTCCAGCTGAAAAAGGTTGCTTTCCTATTTTCTACTGCAATAAACATTCTTCCATTCTCTGTGCAGATCCTTCTTTTACTCCTGGTTCTCATCCTGCTGATCAGTGAGGACATCGGAGCATACAAACAGGAAAACACCAGCAGGGTTCCACTGTGCAGAAGGTCAGAGTACCTGAGAACAGCTAGGTATGTGTTCCTGTTACCTCTTCATTTCTGCTCTTTCATTAATCTAATCTCCACAGTGGTGATGTAACAGTGATTATATTGTGATCGATAAAGCTGAAATGATGTCGTCTACCTGATTACTGGCTCGGCTTTGTCTGATTGTTAGGGCTTCTTCAGGTCGTATCCTGTCTTCAATGTCACAGACATCAGCTTCCAGAGGAGCACAATGGAAAGTCGGAATCATCCCATCCAAACCCCCAACGCAGACTCGGAAGCACTGGATGTGATTCCGAATGCAGGAAGCGAGAACGTGGCGGAGTTGCCTCCGATCACCAGCAATGCACGTCAAGGCCGAGTGGCCAAACCCAAACTCAACGTGAACTGCAGACGCAAGCGTGAGTTCATTTCTGAGGAAAATAAAGATGAGTCATACTGGGAAAAACGCCGCAAGAACAACGAAGCAGCCAAGCGCTCGCGGGAGAAACGCAGACTCAATGACATGGTGCTGGAGAACCGGGTGATGGCCCTCAACGAGGAGAACGTTCGCTTGAAGACAGAGCTCCTTCAGTTGAAGCTCAGATTCGGGCTCATCAGCGCCGTGTCCTACATGGAGAAAACACAACAAATCAGCAACGCTGCTGAAAACAAGCTCACTTCTGAAAATCCGCAGTTCCCGAGCACTCATGTCCTCATGAACTCGGACTCGTCGGAGGCGGAGCAAATTACTCAGAGTGAAGGTCAAGTGTCGTTACCCAAATATCCCTCTCGAGGATCTCTGTCCGATTTCTCAGACGGATCGTCTCTGGACAGTCCTGAACCGGCGAAATACGATACGAAGCGAGAAAGTGCAGTTCATGTCGGCGTCATCAACGGCACAGCAAGCCAACATCATGGCCGACTGCAGAACCACCACGGCAACGTGCGAGAACATCACGGGTCCCGTCTACCTGCTTCTAACCAGAGGAGCGTAATTCTCTACAGCAGTGGCTCGTACGTCACCCAGAACCAAGCGGATCCAAAACAAGCAGGAAGTGGTGATCCACCAAGACCGTACGCTTTAGAGACTCTCTCAGAAGTGGCTCAGCAGCTATCGAGCAGATCGCTGGACGTGCTGAATTATGATTACGCCAAAAGTAAAGCAGATGTTCACTACACCCTTCAAGACCAACATATACTGGACGAAGCTGATCCCCAGAACCAGAACATCGACCTCCCTGAACCACCAGTGCTAATCTACGAAGGCGATCTGAGAGACGACAGGTTCTCGTCTTTGAGTAAGGACACGTCCTCGAGCGACGGAGATTCTCACAGCTCAGACAAAGAAGCGTCCACTGATGACGAGTCTCCATCTTCTTCATCCTCAGAAACCTCGCACTCTGGTCAGAACGGAGATACTGTTAAAACAGCAGCGTTGCCGCACAAGCTGAGGCTGAAACATCGAGCCGTGTCTAATGAGGATTCCACCTCCAACACTTCATCCTCTTCAGCACTTCTTCAGTTTGGACAGAACCCCACCCAGAGCGCAGATGGACCTCCTGAACCTCCTCCATGCAGAGTAAGCGTGAGGACAGGATCAGGATCACGAGGAGGCAGGAATAAGAAACGTGACTGAGATGGATCCTCTGGTTCCAGAAACAGATGTTTCAGAGCACAGAGACTCAGATTAGCTCCACTGACTCGCTCATCGGCCTTCTGTATTTTTTAAATTGCGTTAACTCTCTAGACTTATTTTTCTGTTGTCTGGATTACAGCTGTGAAGGAGATCTGGCCTGGTTCCTCACGCTCTAGCTCGGACTCCATGTTGGACCGTCGTGGTGTGACGATGTCATGTGTTCAGAACTTGCTGAGAGCAAAGCTAAAGTGCACTACAGTCCTCAAAACCTTCCCAGCACTTCTTCTACTTCAGCACTACAGGAACACTCGCTCACCTTCACCCACGTGAGCATCGTGGGAGAAAAAGTAAGCAGAATTTCTCTGACCAGGAACAAACAATACACATCTAGATGAAGAAGTGAGATGTGATTTAGGATGGATCCTGCTGTCCATCTATTAGCACTAAAAAGATGTCAGTTATAACACTAATGCATTTTTACACACACACAAACACACACACACACTGCAGGGTGAGAATTGATTATTAGCACTTATTCACACTATTTTCCAAACATGTTATGTGTAAAGACTTTTTAATCGAGCTGTACGACACTTTCACAGTGATTTTTATCATATTCACACATTCTTCTGTTCTTTCATTTAACCCTGCGTTCTTAATAACAGGTGATGAGTTGCTTGTGGGCGTGGCCTGTCCAGATAACAAACAGTAGTAGCTCTATGTAGCTTCTAAAAGTACTCGCTCAACAGAGACAGCAGCGATCTCTGCTACTTCCCTCCAAGCTTTATTTTCCCTCATGATGTCTCTGTACACAGTTAATATAACAGGAGGAGATGAAACCAGGGCTTTAAGTTTTTCTTGCAGTTTTGTTGGAACTAACTGCAGGTAGGAACTAAAGTAGTGAGGGGGAACTGAAGAAACGTCGGACCTCACACTCCGTGTATCGGTCTGAGGAATCAGTTGAGACGATGGTTTGGATTTGCTGCTTATTTACAGTCGCATCTAATTTGTGTAAAATTGAGAAAATCAGTTTAAATGTTAAAATTGCAGCTCTGTGTCAGTAACATTTGTGGAAAATGAACGATTTGGGTAGTGTGGACGCAGGGTTAGTGTTAACCGGGTGCACGCTGTGCGATTTTGAATAGTCCTTTGCGACTGTTGCTTGTCAGACTGTACGAACCTGATCCCCGCTGTAATCCATGTCACACTGTAGGATCTCAGTTGTCATTAATGTCAGACTGTACGACAGTCAAGACGTGAAAAACAGACACACACAGGAAGACTCATACGGAGTAGGAGAAGCCACACTGCAGGACTGTGCCTCAATTCTTCTCACACTGCCAGAATTTAATCGGAGGAAACATTTAATCGCAAGAGCCGTTAATCAGCTGTCAGAGAACACAGCGATCAGAGACTACAGATTGCACCCTAGGATTATAGGAATCTTTTAAGATTCTCAAAATTTGTCTCACATGACCAAATCGTGGCCAAACTCGTACAGCGTGAACCCGGCTTTTGTCGCATTACACGAGTCCACAGAAACACGTTTGCTCTGTCACGTATCACCCTGTCACAAAGTGAGCACCGCAATTCCGTCATGATTTTTCCATCATGTAAACACACAAGCGCTCTGAAACACACTTACAGTTCGGAAATAATACAGAATAATTCCAAACTCCTAAAAGTGGAATGTGTTTGGGTTTAATCGTAAGAAAAATTCTCCCGTATTTTTAAAAAATTATTAATTTTTTTTTTTTTTGGAAAACGTAAATGTTTGTTGTAGGTTTAGAAATTTCACCCTAATTTTAAACCTAATTAATATTCAAAAGCATTAAAAAAAAATTTAATTAAATCCAGCAATTCGCAGCACTTACCAAACTGGCACCTAATTGATGGTCAGTTAGTAAAATACATTTATTTATTTGTTTTTGGTCAGTTTTCAATTAAATTTATTTAATCTTGAACATTTCCAAAAAAAAAAAAACCAACCCCAAAAACCCACAGTTTAATGAGAACTAAAACTCAGCTGTAGAGATGAAACCCAGAGTCTGTAAAACACTAACGTGTGTTATGTTTATATAAATAGCATCCTGGCTGAACTGGAGATAATATTTCTGAAAATTTCACTTGTATTCACTCCAGGTGTTTCTCCTATTAAATTTAGCACCAAAGACACACACACAGAGTTTCATTTCCTCCTCTGTGGTCATGTGACGTTTCTGCCACACAACTATTCTGAACTGTAAAATACTGTCATAACAATAATCATCATCATCATATTTAATACATTTTATAGTGTAAACACTAAACTCAGCGCTCTCACCCTTTACACTTTGTGTTAATGCTGGAGTTTTGTTTGTGAGTGTCCTTTTATTTTTGGTCTTGTCTTGTTAGAAACACTGTGCGTATCCTGTTGGTGTTTGAGTGGGGAGGTTCATGTGAAACTAGTAAACCATCCTCCTGCAAGATAAAACTGTGAATAATAATAATAAGTAGAATCAATTTACACAAGGAAGAAAACATAAGATAACTTAAGGACAGGATCAAAATCTGAGGTTTGATTTGTGTTCTGAATGATTATTAACGCGTCCGCAAACATAAACAAGAAAGTAAACCATAGTCACGTTTGCTTTTGTAGCTGAGAGTGCGCTAGACTCAAAACTAAAACCACAATCCGACTGGTTTATTGTCGAAAATAGTTTGTGCAACAGAAATATGAATAAACAATGCAAATAGTGAATAATCAGAAGAAGAAAAAAACAGGAACAGAAGTAATACTAATACAGAGAGAGAGAGGCAGGACAGAACATTTAATTAGTAAATCAGGTGGATCAAACAGGTGTGTAGAGTTCACAATCATGACTCAGGTCCCCTTGTGGTCAGAAGGAGAAGTGCAGGTAGTTCAGCTATAAATCCCGCTTCTGATGAGTTCTGGATTGTTATTGGTCAGAAAGTGTTGATTAATTCTCTATAACAGCAGCTCTGACAGTAGTGCAGGATTATTATTGATGTGCTCGTTCTGATACGTTATCGTTTCTATAGTAACAGCTCATTCATAGGGATGTGTACAGCAGATGCTCCACTGATGATAAATCGATTATATAACGTGTAATCACTGATCTGGAAGGAGATGTTTATGTAACGTTTATGGAAGGAGTCTCCAGTGTCAGAGTTAAAGCTGTAACTAAGTTTTCCCACATCTACAGGACAGAGGAGTTTACGCCTCTTTGTGGTTTATCAGTAACATGACAAGCTGCAATTTTTTTCTCTTATTAGCTTGGAGAGAGAATAAAGAGGCTGTTGAGGGAACGACTGTGTAGATCTGCTATAAGTCAGTACAGACATTCCACAACGTTAACTGTAACTATAAATGGATAAAAACTATGACATTTCATTCTTTAATAAATAAATGGTAATTGTTGGTAAGTCTGTGGTATAAGATGAATAAAACACTTGGGGACATGCTGTAATAGATGAATAATCAGCTTCATGGTGGGAACGGTAACTCCGCTTCATCACACCACCCTGACGTTGATTATCGTACTATAAGATTATAACATGACATGGTTTCTTGGATTCATTTCTTACATTTCAACAAACAAACTGGCAGCAGTGAGCAGTTCGATGTGATTTATTTCATCCTGTGGAATCCGTTTACTGAAACACGAGAAATCGGACACAAACACTAACCGTGTCACTGTTCCAGTTCGTAATGTTTTATATGTGACTAAAATAAACACTGCACTGTTTAATTTAATTCCTTGGTGATGTGACAGAGAGGAGGAATGAGAGTGGACACGTGGACATCCAGCTTGTGTGTCCTGTTTGTCCTGACGCTTCACTACCTCATCACACTCGCACTGAAGTGTGTGACGTGTTTAACGTGCGTTTTATCTACTTTATATGCAGCTTAGAGCCGATTCACATCAATAACAGAAAACAAAATAAACACACATAAAAGAATGCTGCATTAGATTAGAGACAGGAGCAACACCAGCATTAATCACACACCTGTTTTATCAGAAATGATCAGTGTGCTGTCTGTGTGTCAACAAACACACACTCCTCAGTGATGCAATTTTTTAATTTAGATTTATTTTGCTTTTTTTTTTTTAGAAATGTTATAATTTTTTTTACAAAAAATATTGTAATTGTTATATATTTCCTCACAGGTGGTGTAGTCTCGTGTTTCACTGCTGTGTCTTTAAAAGAATGACAAGAAAATAAAAACTGTGTTGGGTTTAAACGTGCGTAATGTGGTTTATTCACCTTCCACCCCCCCAACTGCAAGCGCGCTCTCTCTCTCACACACACACACACACACACACACACACTTCACACTTTGTAATTAACTAGAAAGCATTTATTCATTATAATTATTTCAGTTAAAACTGTGCCAAGCTTTAAAAGCAAACTGTATATGAGAACAGCACTACAGAGAACACACTCACTCTCTCTCTCTCTCTCTCACACACACACACACCCCTAAATTAACATCTTTATACTAGCTTTGTATTATAATTATTACTGTACACGATAAATTATTTACATCTACACATTTATAAATATCTACTACACACATTATTTAGACTTGTACATCAGATGTACATCACAATAAACACACAACATTGTTACTGAAGTGAATAAAAACACACTCAAGGGCAGAATCGTCATAAAAACAAGCCCTGAAAAAGATAATTAAACCCGATGACTGTAGTTTGTTAAGATTTTTTTAGTCTTTGATTTTTCAGTGAATAATGAATTATTACAGTGTTTAATAAACCAGTTCTATGTATAACAGCAATGTTCTGCTCTTTAAACATTTAATGAAAAAGTTTGGGTATTTACAGAACACTTCTGTCTGCTCCACAGAAAAGTAAGTTTATTTTATATATATATATATATATATATATATATATATATATATATATATATATATATATATATGCATTTATTACTTTAAAACAGAGAGGAATGCATTAAAACAGGAAGACACTGGGATAAATTCAGGAACTTTTAAACTAGTTACTGCAGCTTCAGGTGATTTTGTGCATTAACAGGAAAAAAGTTGCACATTCCAGTTAAACCCGGCAAACTGAACAACGATAATAAAACTGAATCAGTGTGCTGTAATGGACATCAAAATAAATAAGTAAAATCCTGGTACTTAAAACACTCGGACCGTAATATCCATAGAATACCTCTGCATTGTTATAATTATTATTATCACTGCACAAAATTATTCAAATAAATATCTGTACTGTACACATTAATGCACTAACACACACCTGCTGGTCATAAGTTATACAGTGTGTGTAAACATAACATTCATAAACAGTCTTTAGCTTTAAAACGTGTTTTTATCTCACTAAAAAAGGAAAAGTAGAATAAAATGTTTAGCTTGATTACTGTGATTATCATCAACCAATAAAACTTGGTGAGTTTAAAATATTAAAACACATGAAAATAGCTTAATGAGTCTCTCACACATGTACACGTGCACGTACACGCACACACACACACACACACACACACACACACACACACACACACACACAGAGCGAGTCCTCCAGCTCACATGGTTACTTATGATCTCTGCGCAGGACAGCGGGACTTGAGCTCAGATTGTGACTCCTCCAGCGCTGACGCAGAACAAAGTCGTAACTCTCTGAGGGACACATCGCGTAGAACACATTCGCTTTATCTGGAATCAACAGCTCTGAGAGAGAGAGTGAGAGAAAGCACACACACTGGGTTATTATACTATTATACTGAGTGTGCACATGTATGTATATGAACTTTATCACAGTGCAGTATATATATATATATATATATATATATATATATATATATATATATATATATATATAATGTGTGTGTGTGTATTATGTGTGTGCGCACCTTTATCACAGTGCAGTATCTGTGTGAGTGTGAAGTCGTTACAGCTCATATTCTCCACGTTGTGTTTCTCCAGAGCTCTCTGTATCACCTGACTTGTCTTATCCTGACTGCTTATCTACACACACACACACACACACACACACACACTATTACACAGCTGAAACCCTGACCTGCTGTGTTCCGAATGGAGTTTAATCATCACTAATCACGGATAGTGTACCAGGATGCTCTTGTAGACGTTGCAGCTGTGGAGCGCCATACTGACTCTGATGATGCAGCCGTCACTCTGTTTATTATACACAGCCTGGGAGGAGGAAGGAGGAGACGCACCATCAGAGCTCAGACTGGAGATGTCAGACAGAGAGGAGGGAGCAGGAGAGGCGCAGCGTGGATCAGGACATAACCCGGAGGAGTCTCCTGAGATGTTCAGGCATGGTCCAGACTGCAGCATGCACACACACACACACACACACACACACACACCATGTTTATGATTATTATAGCGTTAAAAGATTAGACAGACCAGTGACTGTATATATACGTGGACAGCATTGTGCCATTTTTATTTTGAACAATAGTAAATTTATTTGCTTTAAGAAGAGAAATTATTCCATGAAATTAATAGCAGAAATAAAACTTTAAGGCTGTGCATTTTACAGCACATGTTAAAATTCTATAATTCTATATTTAGTCCTGATTTATTTATTTCTCACAATCATATCGTCATGACGATATTTAACATCACCACATGTCACATGATTTTGGCATCATACAGCACTAACATTAACACTGACACACCTCTAGCTGGAGATGTGTGAGAAACGTCTATGTTTGCATGTCTGTTCTGTATCTGACCAATCACAGTTCAGAATTTGATCATGTGATCAGTTACCTGTGATTTGGGGCGGAGTGGAACGGAGAAGTCGTCCATCTCAGAGCTGCTGGAGCCTGATGAGGAAACACTCATCTGATCCAAGTGTGTTTTCTTCCTAGAGCTGTCACTGCTGTTCAACAACCTGCGCACACACACACACACACACACGGTGTGTCAGTACCATCAACGTGCAGGCTGAGTATGTGAGCACATGGATGGATAGACATATATAAGGCATGTGTGTGTGAGAGAGAGAGAGGGAGAGAGAGAGAGAGAGAAAGAGAGAAAGACATACAAGCCAAGTTTCCTGCTGATGAGTCGATGGCTCCAGCTCGGTGACCCGGGACACGAATCCACTGGGGGCTCCAACTGTCGGGACAGATCATAACTACACACACACACACACACACACACACACACATACATCAAATCTTAAACACAATAATAAGGATTCCATCATACCAGGTTTGGGATTAAAGCTTTAGAATGAGAGCGTGTGTGTGTGTACACTGACCTCTGCTGGTCAGACAGGGGTGAGCAGCTGTTTAGCCAGGAGGAGACATGGGGGTGAGATGGGAGAGAGTAGAGAGAGCACGACACCTGCAACTGGCGGATCTGAGACAGAACCTCAAACTCCTGAGAGAGAGAGAGAGAGAGAGAGAGAGAGAGAGAGAGAGAGAGAGCCAGGGAGAGAGAGAGGATGAGAAATGGCTGTTAAAGAGATATTCCAGTCACCAAAATAAACTGCACCAATTGGTAGGTAACATTTGTGTGTGTTTATACTCACTCTTCTCCGTTTCTCAAAGTTGATTAGTCCACCCTGAAACACACAGATGTTGTTAATAATAATAAAATTATTATTATAATAGCTAGGTAAATCTCAGGTGTGTGTGTATGTGTCTCAGAACCTCTATTGTGTCCGGTAGAGCTGTGTCCAACATGGTCAGGATGGTCAGGTATGTCCCCAGGTACGGCACCTCCCCCCCACTGTAGCTCTGCGCGCGTGCACACACACACACACACGCACACACACACACACACACACACACCCTGTTTTAGAGTGGTACTTTCCCCAATAGCTCAAATGGAACTCTGTGCGATTTATTTGAAATGCCATAATAATTCCAAAAACAACACACACACACACATACACACACACACCTACATACATACTTCCTGTTTTACAGTGGTACTTTCCACAATAGCTCAAATGGAACTCTGTGTGATTTATTTGAAATGCCATAATAATAATAATAATAATTCGAAAAATCATACACATACACACTTCCTCTTCAGATCACTGCAGACAAGAACACAGACTTTATAAAAAATAAAAAGAGGAACAGACTGTATGTGTCATCATATACAGTCAGGTCCATAAATATTTGGACAAGTTTTTGTTGTCTGTCTACCAGTGTATTGGAGGTAAATAATTAAATAATGAATATGAGCTCCATGTGATTCAGATTTCATTTGAGGGAATTTACATTCAAATCATAGAACAGTGTAGAAATTACAGCAGTGTGTCTGTGCGGCCCCGCCCCTTTTAAGGAACCAAAAGTAATTAGACAAACTAACAAACTAACAATTTATTTAATAAATTAAATAAATGTCTTCTCTGTTGAAGCTCTGCCAGGTCTTTACGGCAGCTGTCCTCACTTGTCCTCAAAGGTGTTTTTATTTTTTTTTGCAGTTTTACCGTCAGCAAGTGAAATTCAGCTCAGTTGGATTCAGCTCAGATGATTGATTTGGGCACTACATGACATTCCACTTCTCTGCCTTAAAAACTCTTTGTTGGCTTTAGAAATACGTTTTAGGTCATTGTCCATCTGCACTGTGAAGCTCCATGCAATGAGTGTGGAAGTGCAAGTCTGAATGTGAGCAAATAATTCAATTCAATTAAATTTTATTTGTATAGCGCTTTTTACAATAGATAATATCGCCCTGTACACTTCACAATTCACCTGTATTCATTACATCATCAATAAATACAACAGAACCCGTTCCACTGGCAGCCATACACAACCACTCCGTGAGATGAGATGGTACGCTTCAGATCATGAGCAGTTCCTTACATTCTCCTTCTCCATACGCTTCTCTTCCTATTATTCTGCTACACGTTGATCTTGGTCTTTTTTGGCAAACTCTAATCTGGTCTTCCCGTTTGTGAGGCTTACCCAGTGGTGTACATCTTGTGGTAAACCCTCTGTATCTACTCTGGTGAAGTCTTCTCTTGATTGTTGACTTTGACACAGATACTCCTACCTCCTGGAGGATGTTCTTCATCTGGCCAGCTGTTGTGAAGGGGTTTTCCTTCACCTCGGAAAGAATTCTTCTGTCCTCCACCACAGGTGTTTTTCGTTGGTCTTCTGGGCCTTTTGGTGTTCCTGAGCTCACCAGTGTGTTCTTTCTTTTTAAGAATGTATCAAACACTTAACATCAACTTGAGCTTACATGTACGTGAAATAATGACAGGACAACACACCTGTCCAATTACTTTTGGACCAAATGTGAAAGGGGGAGGGGCTGCATATAAAAAGTGCTGTAATTCCTACACCATTCAGCCGATTTGGAGCAAATTAAAGCTGTGCATTGAGCTCATATTCAGTATTTAAATGTCAACTCTAATATACTGTGGAAGACCAATAAAACAACTTTGTTATAACAATGTCCAAATATTTATGGACCTGACTGCATATAAAACTCTAAACCACAGTTTTCAGAGCATCAGACTACAATGTTTATGGCTGAACTATTCCTGTAATTGGACACTGTTAGAGTGCTGGAACTGTTCATGGCTCAGTTTCTCACAACACCACGACAGATCTCCTCTAAAACACACGCCCTTCACGCTGCTTTCTGACAGGAACAAGTTTTATTTACAGAGCCCCAGAACACCGTCTGCTCACAGACTAAAGATTAAAGTGACATTGAAGGAAATTCTACGATAATAACGCTGTTGCGGTTATAAACGTGTAACAGGTTATTAACATATTAACTTCATGTGTAATCTCACCGTGCGTTTGGAGGTGGGACTGAGATTAGGAGATCCGAGTGCTGTAGAGGGGTTTTCCTCTGTGTGCTTATTACTGTCCTGAAACACACACACACACACAGACACACGGTCAGGGGCAGGGATGATACATGTATGTATCACACATGTATGATGCTATATTGTGATTAAGAACAACCATCAGCTTTGTCAGTTCCAGTATGAAGCTAAAATCGTTTAGAGATTACAGATGTTCTACCTTCACACAGGTACACACTACACCTGATACAGAGCTTAAACACAGATTATAAAATGTGTGTAAGCTATTTGGCATTTGTCCTTAGGCACACACTGATAAAAGACCAAATTGAGAACTCCCTGTTTATATCTAGGAGTTCTCACGTCACTGCTGGGTTTCAGTTACAGAGAGCCGCCGAGAACATGACCTGCACCACACACACACACATACCCCTGTACACATGTATCTCTCTACCTGTCTGTCTTTCCACCTCACTGCCTTTCCGTCCATCTCTATTTAAATGCAGAGATTTATTTATACGCTTATGTAAAATTCATAATTACTGCATCTTGTTTCACCAAGACATCTCTGAGCAAACTTTCTCACTCACACACACACACACACACACACACAGACACACACACAGAGATAAGCTCAGGTGTGTACAGTCTGAGTGCACCAGTCACTGTTTATTCAGTCAGTTCTCCATCATTGGGCACTTATGTAATTGAATAATGTGCGCTCTGATTAGCTGAGAACACACACACACACACACACACACACACACACACACACCCCTACCTCCAGGATCTCTCTGTTAGCCAGAACACAGTTTTCATCAGGAAAGCTCTCACACAGCTGCTCAAAGGTGGCTAGACTCTCTCTGAAAACACACACACACAATATTTTATATATATATATATATATATATATATATATATATACACACACACACACACACACACATATATACACACACACACAATTAATGCACAAAAGCAAATTTCCATGAAGAGGGGTAAAAAGTGTGGGCGAGTCTGTGTGTTATTTTACTTGCTGACTGTAGCCCAGGTCTTTTTGAGGCGATACACAGCGTTGGACTGTAGAGCAGACAGGATCGCACGCAGAGACGAGAAGTTCCTCAACAGATAGCACTCCTACAAACACACACACCAAAATGTTTAACATAACTTGTACACACACACACAGTGCGCACTGTGCGCACACACACACAGTGCGCACACACACACACACACACACAGTGCGCACACACACACACAGTGCGCACACACACACACAGTGCGCACACACACACACAGTGCGCACACACACACACACACAGTGCGCACAGTGCGCACACCTGAGCCACAGAGATCCATTTCTCGATGATGCGAGCACGGTGGGCGGGGCTTGTGTGATGGCAGCAGGGGTGTAGTCTGGGTGATGTGGATGATTTTGGAGAAGTGGGGGCGGAGTTTGGGGTTGTGGGTGTGCAGAGCAGCGAGGTGATGACCCAGTTAGTGACAGAGTTAAACTGGGCAATTGTGGCTCTCACGCTGGGCGCTAAGCTCCGGTTCTGCTTCTTATCCCTCTGAGACCAAACACAGCCGAGACAGTGGAACGGAACCACACACGCAAACAGGCCCTGTGGAGAACAAACAGGTCAGAACCACACCTAGGTTAAAACACTGAGGTTCTCTGGGTTTAGGTGACCTGCCCTTGATGACTTCCCCTCACTAGTGTGCACTCATAATACAAAGGGAGGAATCACTCCACTGATACGCAGTGATTGACACTTACAGCGTCCAATCTGGTGAGCTCCTCAGCGACGTCCCGGGCGGAGCAGCTCAGGACGCTTCCTGTTTCTTCTCCAAAAACATTAGTGACCTCTGACCTGTTCTCAGCACGCCTGTCTGTATCAAGAGAGGAGAAAAGGTGAGTGTGTGTGTATGTGTGCACACGTGTGTGTGTGTGTGTGTGTGTATACACGCTTGTGTGTACCTTCCTCTTGAAAGGTGTGTAAGAGTGTGTCGGCGTGCTGAGCAATGCGTCTGAAACACAGGCGATGGCGCAGATGGAAGGAGAGCAGACGGAGCGATGGATGGAGAGGAGAGTCTCTCAGGTCCTCAGCGAACTCCTCCAACCACAACTTCACCAACGCTGGGAGAGAACTACACACACAGACACACACACAGAGAAAGAGAGGTGTTTTATATCAGATCATGTGTAGAAAATAAACAAGAGACTGTGTGTGTGCACCACTCACCTCCTCACACATACACTGTTGTCCAAGTTGATGATTTTGTCTTCCCTAGAGAGAGAGAGAGAGAGAGAGAGAGAGAGAGATGGAGACACACACATGCACACACAGGAATGTGAGCTGATCTACAGAATGACGCACACAGCGCTCGTTCTCTTTTCTTTTCTCTCTGCGTTTGTTGTTTTTGTCTCTCACAGCGTCAGACTTGTCTACATTCTCACACCTTTACATCTAATTATAGCTCTCACACACCCACCCACAGTACTTTATTACTTAATTACACAATTAACTATAAATTTTAAAAAAGTCATTAAAGAAATAAATTGTTTAGCATTGTTACAGAGAAGTGCGTAATTACAGTAATGACAAGACTCTGACAGGCACAATTTATCGCAATATCAATAATATCGTAGATAAGCTCATTGCTAACTATCAGCATGTTTAGTGAATTTGTTTAGGTGTTGATTGTGTTTCCATAGTAACAACTGCTATTCAAATCCAAGGGATAAATAAATGGACCTTCTGGCACAATATACAACAAAATCAGTTTAGAGTAAACTCTAATACTAATAACACTATTAACGTGAAGTGTATGCGGGTGTGTGTGTGAGAAACCTCTGAAACAGCATCTCGATGAGTGTGCTGGTGCAGGTGAAGGCTCTGTAGGTGGAGAGGAAGATTCGGGCGTAGTCGGGTTCGTCACACTCGGGCTTCACCAGCTCAGTGATGAGGTGCTCCAACATGGCCGCCTTCACTCTGCGCACCTTCAGCGTCCGATACTGCACACAGGCCACGCTCACCAAGTCCGAGGTGGGGGTACATGCCGGCTCCCTGTGAAGGGTCACGCCATACACCACCCCATCCTCCACCTCCTCCCCCCATTCCTGTATTGGGTCCTGCACACACACACATTGTGGCATTATAGGACTGCACTCCAAGTTGTTCTCTACTTCAGAAGAATAAACACACTTCCTCTGAGTGTATTTTAATGTTTCCATGGTAACCATACTGCTACAACAAATGACCCACGTCGCTGCGCTCACGTTTCCTCTCGAACGCGTCGCCACGCTCACGTTTAAACTCTGAGGTTTACCGCTGAAGATCATAAAGATCAGATCGGTCTTTTTCAGAACCTGTATAAAGAAAATCAGCTCCTGATGTTACTGATGAATTCTAACACTCTCTCCTGAACACTTTCTTATGCACTCACACTGGAGGCTCATTCCATAAATGTTAAATAAATGCCTCCTTGCTGGAAACCTCACCATATTAACGATTACACACATTTTTCTTTTTTAAATAACACACTTAATCAGTTTATTATTAGAAATAAGGAAGTAGACAGAAGAATGAAAGGAGAAGGAGAAAGATGGTGAAAGAAGAAGTGGGAAGGAAAAAGAAGAGAAAAGAATGAAGATGGAAGATGCAAGAGGAAAGAAATGAAAGGAGGAAAAAGAAGATGAAAAGTAACGCAGTACTGCTGGGCCTCCCAGCCAGCTCCATCAAACCCCTTCAGATGATTCAGAATGCAGCAGCAGGCCTTGTCTTCAACCAGCCCAGAAGAACCCACATCACACCCCTCTTCATCTCCCTCCACTGACTTCCTGTAGCCACCTGCATCAAATTCAAGGCCTTGATGCTCACCTACAAAACCTTGTCTGAACAGCACCCCGCTACCTCAACACTCTCCTTGAGGTTTATGTTCCCTCACACAACCTGCGATGAGTTAACGATCAGGTGACTGGGTAACGCTACAAATTCCACAGTGAGAATGTGTGTAGTTTTTATTTCCGTCACTGAAGAGACACATACACAGCTAAAGCAGAAAGAGGCTTTAGTTTTACTTTATTAATGAGTGTCTCAGCCTCTATCTGTGTGGTATACAGGTGAGGAACATCAGCGTGCGGGGTACAGGTGAGGAACAACAGCGTGAGGGATACAGGTGAGAACAAAAGATTTGGGTCAATGCCATGAAGCACATTTTATATATTTTTATCTGCATAACCAAAGTAGGCATGTCCCAATCTTGTGGGTGTTTCTCAACACAGACTCGTCATTGGCTGGTTTTAATGGTGATCATTTCTACCAGTGGAGAATCACGGTTCTGCAGAAACTGTGAACTCTGTACTCAGACCAATGAAGTAACACACCAATGAAGATTTCATTTCCTGTGCGAGTGTGCAACACGACCAATGCAAAACAGCGACACGGAAACAAGGCAACACAACGATTTACAGAAGAACACAGTGAGATTAATACACACCAATAAACACAAACACACACACCAGAGTATGATGTGTTAATGATCATAATATTGACTTTACGTATCGAGGTACAACTCCGATTCCTAAAAAGTTGGAACAGTATGGAAAATGCTAATAAAAACAGAGGAGTGATTTGTAAATGTATTTTGACTTGTATTTAAACGGCAATGTATAAACACAAGGTGTTTGATGTTTTAACCTAATCAACTGCATAGTTTTTTTAAGATAATGTCTATTTTGAATTTGACGCATGCAACACGTGCCAAAAAAGTTGGGACAGGGTCAATTTAGAACTAATAGCGATGTGACAAGTTGAAATAAGAAGGTGATGTGAAACAGGTGAGGCAATCGTCTAATCATAGTATATAAGGAGTCTCCAAAAAAGGCCTGGTCCTTCAAGAGCAATGATGGGTTGAGGCTCACCAATCTGCCTACAGATGCATCAGCAAATAATCCAACACTTTGAGGACAACATTCTCCAAAGACAAATCAGTAGGATTTTGGGCATTTCACCTTCTACAGCGCACAATATAATTAAAAGATTCAAGGAATCCGGTCAAATCTCGGTGTGTAAAGGGCAAGGCCGAGAACCACTTCTGAATGCGTGTGATCTCCAATCCCTCAGACGTCACTGTCTTAAAAACCATCATGAGTCTGTAATGGATATCCTGACATGGGCTCGGGAATACTTTGGTAAACCTTTGTAAGTAAACACCATTTGCCGCTGCATCCACAGATACAAGTTAAGGCTTTACTATGCAAAGCAGAAGCCATACATCAACACTGTCCAGAAGCATCGCCGACTTCTCTGGGCTCGGTCTCAACTTAGATGGACAGTAGCACAGTGGAATCGTGTTTTGTGGTCCGACGAGTCAACATTTCAAATATTTTTTGGACAAAACAGCCGTTGTGTTCTGCAAGCCAAAGAGGAAAAGGACCATCCAAGCTGTTATCAGAGTCAGGTTCAAAAGCCAGCCTCTGTCATGGTATGGGGGTGTGTCAGTGCCCATGGCATGGGTAAATTGCACATCTGTGAGGGCACCATTAATGCAGAAAGATATGTACACATTTTGGAGCATATGCTGCCATCCAGAGCAGGACAATGCCAAACCACATTCTGCCCGGATTACAAGCGCATGGCTACGTAAGCAGAGAGTGCGGGTGTTAGCATGACCTGCCTGCAGGCCTGACCTGTCTCCGATTCAGAATGTGTGGCACATTATGAAGCACAAAATAAGGCAACGAAGGCCAGTACAGTTGCACATTTGAAGAAATGCATAATGGATGAATGGGGGAAAATTCCACTTGCTAAACTTAACCAACTGGTGTCTTCATTGTCCAAACGCTTAATAAGTGTTATTAAAAGGTGATGTTACACAGTCGTAAACAATCGACTGTACCAACTTTTTTTGGAGTGTGTTCCAGTCATCAGATTTTAAATGAGTGTATATTTTCAAAAATAATTAAATTCACAAAGTAAAACATCAAATAATGTTCTAATAATGTGTTAATAATGTGTTTTCAGTATAGTACAGGCTTAACCGAATTTTCAAATGACTCTTTTTGTCGTTTTTCGCATAATGTCCCAGCTTTTTCAGAATTGGGGTTGTATATCGTTTAATCAAACAATTCCATGAACCCGTGGAGCGTCCGCTGTACACGTCCCTGTGAATGAGCATTAAAATAAACCTGCCTATTGTCAGAGCTGCTTTTATAGAGAATTAATAAACGCCTTCTGAACAATCACAAGCCAGAACTCAGCAGCAGTGTGGTGTGAAAAAGATAAAAACAAATAGTGTTAAATATGGTGATTATTTAGAGTACACACTCAGCCGAAACTGCATCTACCAGCCCTACTCAGGCATTAAGCAAGAGAAATAACTCACACACACACCTACACACACCTGTTGAACAGGTACAAACGGGATTCCCAAGCACAAAACAATCTACTGTTAATAAGTGCTCAGTGATCAATAATGTTAATGCCAGTATTGACCTGTTGATTTCACACATCATGTATATTCCAGTGCATTTTAATTTTTTTTCTTTTGAAGAGTAGGTTAATAAAGACAATTAAAGAGCCTCACACGCTCCTGAATTAAACCCAGGAATGCAAAATAATGCAAAGACATGCAAAACACCAAACAAATTTGTAGCTAAATTGTCTATATTTTGTATAAATTGTGTAGTTCTTTCTTTAGCATTAGCAATGTTGATTTATTGTAAGAACTTGCTTTGAATTTTACTCAAAGCTTCGGAGTCGACTCACACTTCGCAATGTCTCAAATTCGATTTTCGACACTTTTATGGAATCGAATCCCAGCCATCGCTCTTGAGCGCCTTTCGAAGCAATATAAGGATATAAAACAGCAGTATTAAATGTCTACACGAAGCTGTTTAAGTAAAAACAATAATTTACCAGGGTTAGCTGCCATTTCCCCATAACTTTTCAGTCAGAAGTGACTTGAGCAGCGGTGGTGAAGTTGATTAGAAGGCGGACGCTGTTGCTGCAATCAGCGCTGTGAACAACTTCATGACAGAACTCCAATCAGAACTCTCAACTCCCCCGCTTCAACATTCACCACAGAAAATAAACTTAATCCTTGTTTTGTTTGTCCACAATAATTTAATTGTAAAAAGTAGGATAATCCATTTCAGAGAATAATTAAACGAAGGTTGCGTGAACAGAAAAAGAAAGTTAATTTAACACAGACAGATGCGCGCGCCTGCTCTCGGACACGGACTTTCCACAGCGCTTGGGTTTCTAGGTGGGCGGGGTTTTGAAAAATGTGCGTCATCACGTCACACAGAGAAGCTGAAGCGCGTCTTCGTCAATCTCGGTGTCACGCAAACCAAAATAACTGCTATACTGTTTAACAGCGTGGGAAAGTTATTATTATTATTATTATTATCATCATCATCACATGATTTAGTGAAGTGTGTCTGTGTGTCTCACCTCACTGTGTGTGTTCAGCAGGGTGAAGTGTGTGAGCCAGACATTAGTGTCACGCAGGACTCTCTTCAGTCGAACGCGCTTTACACACACACTCCGATCAGAGACACACAGCTGCAGAGATGCTCTCATCCTCTAGACACACAGCTGCAGAGATGCTCTCATCCTCTAGACACACATCTGCTGCTCATTTACACATTAAACACGGAGACAAGCTGTGTGTGTAGCGCTTTGTTTATCGACACACACTTCTCACATAGGAGCTCGTGCAAAATAAATACGACGCGGATGCGCGTGTGATATAACATGCATAACAATATTCATAAATGTGTAGGTGTGTTACTCACTGCACACGCCACACAACTCGCGTAGTGTTTTTGTCCCCCGTTCAAGGCCCGAAGCAGCCACGTGATTAATCAGTGACGCAACTGACCTGTCCGGCTGCAGGTGTGATGTGCACGTGCTCTGATAAATAACCCATTCCTCAGGGTGACTCCAAACCGCATGTCCGCTAAATACCGAACAGAGTTGCCAAATCAACCCCAATAGCATCATCTCTCTCTCTCACACACACACTGTTCACTCTGTACTGCACTAGTTAGGGAGGTTTGGCATTTTATAATCGGTCTGAAACCCAGGAAGCTACTGATTATAGCTGCTATAGTAAGTGAGAACAGGAACTTGTTTCACCGACATTCCAGAACATTAACTGTAATTATTACCAGCTAAAAAGGATGGTGTGTTGATTTTAATTAAAGATAGATAGAAAGATAGATAGATCACTAGATAGATAGATAGATAGATCGATTGATTGAGCACAGAGACAGTGCTGGTTAAAGTGATAAATGACCTACTACTGGCCTCTGATCAGGCTTGTGTCTCCTTGCTTGTGTTGCTTGACCTTAACCTCCTTTTACTTAATTCTGATAAGACAGAAGTACTTGTACTAGGACCACATGCAGCTAGGAGTAAGCTTTCTGATTACACAGTAACTCTGGATGGCCTTTCTGTTTCATCACGTGCAGCAGTAAAATACCTTGGTGTGATTATCGACTCCAGTCTTTCATTCCACTCCAGCCTTCTTTCATCTCAGAAATATTGCTAAGATAAGAAATATAATGTCACAACATGATGCAGAAACATTAGTTCATGCTTTTGTCACCTTTATGTTGAATTATTGTAATGAATTACTGTCTGAATGTTCAAGTAGGAGCATAAACAAGCTCCAGTTAGTCCAGCATGTAGCTGCAAGAGTCCTTAATAGAACCAGAAAATATGACCACATCACTCCAATCTTATCCACACTGCATTGGCTCCCAGTAGAATTCTGCATTGATTATAAAATGCTAACATTGACCTATAAAGCACTGAATATATATAGGTACTTGTGCTACAGTATCTGGGCTCAATTTTGGTCTTTTACGATCCGCCACGCCTACTTAGATCAAAAGGTGCAGGCTATTTGTTGGTACCTTGAATAGCGAAGGCTACAGCAGGGGGAAGAGCTTTCTCTTACAAAGCCCCACAGCTATGGAACAGCTTTCCCACTAGTGTTAGGGGCTCAGATACACTCGCAGTGTTTAAGTCCAGGCTGAAAACATATTTGTTTAGTCAAGCTTTTTGTGAAGTGTTTTTCATAGGTAAAGGATCAGATCTAGGGCTCACAGGCATAGCGTGTTGTGGTGAACTGGGATGTTTGGATGCGTTCACACGTTCACCCAGGGTTGTTGATGATAGAGTGCCTGTCTGCCTTATGTCCCAGGGTGCTCTCATGTCTGTGTTACCTTCTGGCTCTCCCTTTTAGTTATGCTGTCATAGCTAGTCTTGCCGGAGTCCCTGCTTGCACTCATGCAAAGTACATTGTCCTTAACCAATACGAGACAATAAGCATACCTAATAATCTCTCTCCCCCCCCTTTCTGTTGAGCTACACATGTTACTCCTGAGATGCCAGTGATCCTGACCCCTTCTGCTCTCCAGAACTGCCTGATCCATCCTGATGCCCTACTTCTGGTTCAGTTCTCATCAATTGGAAGCCACATGCTGCTCCTGAGGATGTCCCCACATGGTGCAGCCTAAAGATGATTGAGATTACTGGGGATGGTACCACTTAAAAACCATGATGATGGCTTTGGACCTCAATTCGTGTGAACAGTTATGCTGTGATCGCTTTAAGACTTAATTGCCACAAACAGATTTGTACTCAAGTCTCCATCAGTGAACAGTGGAGAGGTCCAACAAAACAGACTTCATGTAAAAACTGTAATGAATCTTCCTGGTTACACAACTGCACTATTTTCCATGTAGTATTAGAACATTTATAGAAGGGATTTATTTATAATCGCACTATCCGGTTTACCCAGATGAGGATTGGTTCCCTTTTGAGTCTGGTTCCTCTCCAGGCTTCTTCCTCATATCGTCTCAGGGACTTTTTCTTCACCACCGTCGCCTCTGGCTTGTTCATTAGGGATAAATTCATACATTTAAAATTTATATCCTGAATTTATATATTTCTGTAAAGCTGCTTTGGGACAATGTCCATTATTAAAAGTACTATACAAACAAAACTGAATTGAATTGAATTGATGGATAGATAGATAGATAGATTAAAAAGTAATTGTTGGATAAGTTGCTGTTTTGTAAGAGGAATAAAACACTTGTGGACGTGTTGTTATATAAAAATATTCATTGTCAGCGTGCTGGCAGAAACTCCACCCCGTTGTTGATTATTTTTCTATGAGAGCATGACATAGTGTTTATTACTTACATAATATGTGCGATATTTAGACTGAATGAATCTCCTGATGTTCTGTTCTGTGTCGTCACACAGTGGAGAATAAAAGAGGAGAATAGCTGTGTTCAGTGTTCACTGGTGAATAATTATCACCTTATTCTGAGTATGAAGTGCTACATTGTGGGATACGGATCACCATGAAGGTCAACTGCACAAAGTTGTGCGTCATTGGAAACATTCTTATCCCTTACACACTGCTTCTGGGTGTAGTTTGTGTGTGTGTGCGTATGTGTGTGTGTGTGTGTGTGTGTAATATTGATGTAGCCCGAGGGTTAGGGTTAGCATAATTTCTCATTTTTGAGATGCTTTTATTTGATATTGTTTAGCAGAATTGTGTTTAAAATGTAACAGAACTCTGTTTAAATGGCTTTGTTCTCTTAATAACACAATGTAGGGAATCTGAGTGTGTGATAATCTCATACACACACACACACACACACACACACACACACACGTGCACAGTTAACACTCCGGCTAGCATACTGAACTGTAAGTGTGGAATTAAAAATGCGGTGGTGGTGTCACATGATCTAGTTCATTTTTGTCAAATTTAACTCAAGCTCTGCTTTCTTCTACCCAGGTACACGTGTAATGATATTTTACACAGGAGTGAAATGTGAGGACTCAGAATTACAACACTTTCGACCTCTATGTGTTCAGGGTTGAATCTAGAAAATGATTCATGGGGTGGCATGAGGCTGTAAGGGGTGGCAACATCAGAGCAAGTGCCCCTGTATATTTCTTGTAAATTCATGGTTCAATATACTGTACATATTCAGAGCAAACATACACAATGTCTAAGAATCCATAACAACTCTTAGGCTTGACCTGCCAGATATATTAGACAAATAGATTAGATACTCAAGCTAAAGGAATCCAAGAGAGCAAAAGTGTGCATAGTAGTCACAAAAATCCTGTAAATTCAGAAAAACGTTTGTATCCTACTCCTGCTCCTAAAAGTGCATAAACTTATACATTAGAAGACTAAGTAGCGCAAAGCTGATCTTTTTGGAGGATGAAAACTGGTTTATAAAAAGCTGTGTCATGGTTTGGCCCCGCTACCGGAGAAACTCTGTCAATTAGCGACAATACTTTATTTTTTAATCAATTTTTATGTCAGTTCATTTTCTCTTGATCTCATGTAGATGTGAGTCAAACGTACTTCAGCTTCTGCCTCAGAGAAATTCTTATTTTTTGTCCGTTTAGTCGCCACTTTGTAGTTTTTGCTCTGAGAATTTTGTGGGCGTCACCAAACACAACTCAGGTGTGGCGTGCACACACCTGGTAATTTAAGGGTGATTACTAAAATTCTTATTATTATTATTCTGTCAACATAGACACCTGAATACAAAGAAAATCTGCATATACAAAACTTTTGTAACTCTGGCATAAAATTTTATTTTGTTTTGGCTTACACATACATTTACACACGACTTTAACTGATGAATGAGGTCCGATGTCTGTGGTGTCTTATTGCTGAGAAAATGTATAATATATTAAATAATGCAGCTATATAAGTGGAGGAACTGGTTATAGTTTTCTCTCTCTTTCTCTCTCTCAATGTGTATGAGAGTGTGTTTGGAGAATCCTGATCCACACTGTCTTTATTAAACTACATTCTTACAGTGCGTGTTTATTTACATATACAGTGCATCCAGAAATTATTCACAGCGCTTCACTTTTTCCACATTTTGTTATGTTACAGCCTTATTCCAAAATGGATTAAATTCATTATTTTCCTCAAAATTCTGCAAACAATACCCCATAATGACAACGTGAAAGAAGTTTGTTTGAAATCTTTGCAAATTTATTAAAAATAAAAAACAAAAAAAGCACATCTACATAAGTATTCACAGCCTTTGCCATGACACTCAAAACTGAACTCAGGTGCATCCTGTTTCCACTGATCATCCTTGAGATGTTTCTACAACTTGATTGGAGTCCACCTGTGGTAAATTCAGTTGAGTGGACATGATTTGGAAAGGCACACACCTGTCTATATAAGGTCCCACAGTTAACAATGCATGTCAGAGCACAAACCAAGCCATGAAGTCCAAGGAATTGTCTGTAGACCAACGAGACAGGATTTTATCGAGGCACAGATTGAAGGTCCCAATAAGAACAGTGGCCTCAATCATCTGTAAATGTCAGAAGTTTGGAACCACCAGGACTCTTCCTAGAGCTGGCCACCTGGTCAAACTGAGCGATCGGGGGAGAAGGGCCTTAGTCAGGGAGGTAACCAAAAACCTGATGGTCATTCTGACAGAGCTCCAGAGTGTCTCTGTGGAGAGAAGAGAACCTTCCGGAAGAACAACCATCTCTGCAGCACTCCACCAATCAGGCCTGTGTGGTAGAGTGGCCAGATGGAAGCCACTTCTCAGAAAAAGGCACATGACAGCCCGCCTGGAGGACTCTCACGACATGAGAAACAAAATTCTCTGGTCTGGTGAAACAAAGATTGACCTCTTTGGCCTGAATGGCAAGCGTCATGTCAGGAGGAAACCAGGCACCACTTATCACTTGGCCAATACCATCCCTACAGTGAAGCATGGTGGTGGCAGCATCATGCTGTGGGGATGTTTTTCAGCGGCAGGAACTGAGAGACTAGTCAGGATCAAGGAAAAGATGAATGCAGCAATGTACAGAGACATCCCTGATGAAAACCTGCTCCAGAGCGCTCTGGGCCTCAGACTGGGGTGAAGGTTCATCTTCCAACAGGACAACGACCCTAAGCACACAGCCAAGATAACAAAGGAGTGGCTACAGGACAACTCTGTGAATGTCCTTGAGTGGTCCAGCCAGAGCCCAGACTTGAACCCAATTGAACATCTCTGGAGAGATCTGAAAATGTCTCTGCACCGACGCTCCCCATCCAACCTGATGGAGCTTGAGAGGTCCTGCAAAGAAGAATGGGAGAAACTGCCCAAAAATAGGTGTGCCAAGCTTGTAGCATCATACTCAACAAGACTTCAGGCTGTAATTGGTGCCAAAGGTGCTTCAACAAAGTATTGAGCAAAGGCTGTGAGCAAAGCTTGTGAGTACATGTGCTTTTTTTGTTTTTTAATTTTTAATAAAATTGCAAAGATTTCAAACAAACTTCTTTCACGTTGTCATTATGGGGTATTGTTTGTAGAATTTTGAGGAAAATAATGAATTTAATCCATTTTGGAATATAACAAAAACAAAACATAACAAAATGTGGAAAAAGTGAAGCGCTGTGAATACTTTCTGGATGCACTGTATTCTATGTGTATCAGGTGTGTTTATCTGCTACACGATATACAGTGATAATACACCATGCTGACATCATCATCCCTACAGGTGACGAGAAGTGAAAGAGCTACATGTGTTTTTATTTAATAACCTAATAATAATTGAATTATATTTTATTATGTTACTAATCATGTAAAATGAAAGAGGAAATGAGGTGAAATGGGGTGAAAGGTCACAGTTTGCTCTTCCTCTTCCTCAGGCGAGTCTTCCTCTTCGTCCTCGAGTCGATGATGAGCTGCGACTGGCGTTTGAGGGACGTCCGAGTGACAACATCACCATCATCTTCCCAGCTGTTGTCCTCTTCTACAGAGACAAAGAGAAACTCATCATCTTACTCTGTGTGTGTGTGTGTGTCTGTGTGTGTGTGTGTGTGTGAGTGTGTGTGTCTGTCTCACCTTCGTACAGGTCGGCTCTCTGATAATCCGGCAGTGTGATGCGAGTGTTGTAGTCAGGAAGCTTTCCCTCAATGCTGGCATGGAACTGCACACACACACACAGACACACACAGACAGACACAGACACACAATGGTTATAAACAGATGAACGCTTTCTATCTGTTTCACACACACACACACACACACACACACACACACACACACACACACACGCACACACACAAACACACACCTCCTGCTCCTCCATCTCCTTGATGAGTGTGTGTACATCACATCCCTGTAGTTTGTCCTGCAGCTTCATCAGTTTCAGCTCCGCCTCCTGCATCAGATCCAACACAGGCAGAGGAGACACACACTCTCGCTGCACAGGGGCATCCTACACACACACACACATACAATTTAGGACCGCTCTAAAATACAGTAACTACACAAGATCAATCAGATACTTTACTTTCTATTAGTGTGTGTGTGTGTGTGTGTGTGTGTGTGTGTGTGTGTGTGAGTTTACCTGCAGTGTGATGTGCTGAAGTTTGTCATACAGATGCTCCACAGCGTTGCTCACAGTGTTCAGTGTGTGTGTGATTCTGTCCAGAGTCTCTTTAGCTGCATCACGTCTCTGCTGTTCCCTATGTAACTGAGACTCACACTCCTCCAACATCCTCCTCCCACTAACACACACACACACACACACACACAAACACAAACACACACAAACACCAAACTTTTAAAAACCATTTCAGATTAAAGGGTTGAATTCAGAGACGGTCACTTAAGTCCAGTATTTCAGTGAGGAAAGTTTCTGGTATTCAGAGTCAGATTATTAAAATCACCTGCATGGAGTTCACACCTCTGAGGTTACCAGATATATTCAATAATGTCTAGACCACCGTCTTTAAACCCAAACATTAACCTTTAAACCTGAAAACAATCAGGAATAGAAAATACGGACTGAAGGAGGAAAGTGTTTATTTTCTTTGCTGTTCAATGTAATATGATGTAACATAAAAACAAAAGAGAATTTAAACATGAAAAATTAAACACTATATGACGACGTACGAAAGAGAAGATTTTGCGAGTGTTGAAATAAATCTAATAGGAATCTCGTATATCACCAAATATATTTCTGCATGCAGAGGTGTGTTGCAATGCGCTACATTTACTTCATTACATTTACTTGAGTAACTTTTTGAAAAAAAATTACTTTTAACAGTAGGTTTAACTGGCCATACTTATACTCTTACTCAAGTTCATTTTTATTCACAGAAATGTACTTTTACTTCGCTACAGTCGGTGATGTTCCTCCGTTACTGTTAAATGTTAATGAATAGATGTAGTTTTAATAATTAGTTTATATCATGTATCATTTTTATACACATATAACGAGGCCGCGAGTCTCACGATATGCTGCAGTGGTCTGAATGCGGACACAACAGCCGCTCACTTCTTTAATCGGCTCAGTCCTGGAAGATAATGGCCAGAGGGGGAAGAAGAAGAGGCAGAACACCCACCCACCCACACACACACACACACTCACTCACTCTCTCTCTCTCTCTCTCTCTCTCTCTCTACACACACTTTCTCCTTTGTTCTGTTCTATTTTCTTCTCTGTTGTCTTGTTTAAATGCAGATGCTGACAGGTTTGTGTTGTAACATGTTGTGAAAATAAAGACAGTCAAGTGTTGGGAAAATGTTTGTTTTTTGGGGAGTGTGTAAGAGATTTTGTGTTGAAAATGACAGGTTGTGTGTTATTGTACCCATCACAGGACTGGGATCTGCTGCTTCATCTTGAATCCAGGTTTCATATCATATAAACACAACAGACATACTTTCAAGGAGTGGTGCGACTTACATGTAGTCAGAGATTCAGGATTTTTAATCAGATACCAAGTAACTAGTAACTTGCTATTTGAGTAGTCTTCTCATCGGATACTTTATTACTCTTACTCAAGCCATTGTTAACATTATTGCATTTACTGTTACTTAGTAATTCATTTTATAAGTAGTTTTACTTGTACTTGTTTTTGGCTACTCTACCCACTTCTGACTGCACAAATAGTGCTAGTTGTAACTCTCACATTAATCACTGGTTTAATTGAACAAAATGGCTTCCACACTCATTATTCAGCAGTATGTAGAATAGCACTTGATCCAGCACAGACTGTTATTTTACATTTAATATTTTATAGCATGCTCTGGCAGTGCTTGAACACAAGATTTGATCACACTTTTAATTCACTATATTTGATTTGTTGAATGAATAAAATAAAGCCAGTGTGTGTGTGTTAATTCGACGCACTGTCCTGTAAAGAAAACGTGTCCACGGTGTGAAGGACAAGCTGACCGAGCGCTCATCTGCTACGCTTACAGGGAAACTTTAACTTCATTCATCATTTCATCCATAAAATATTCACTGCTCCAGATAAGCCAGGTCTCGGATTATTATGTGTCTCCTCCCTTGTCCTCCGTGTGAAAAAAACAAACACATTCTGTGTACGTTAAAGTGACAATATTATTAAAAAAGATTGGCCTTGAATAGTTTGTGTGTATGTGTGTGAGTGTATTTACAGCCAAACTGTAAATTTAAGAGTGACGTACTGTAGTTAAACATGCACTTAAGTTCCGTATCAGAATCGAGCATAACTGAGACACGCCTCTGTTTTAGATAAACTCCGCCCCCACACACATCATTTCTGAATAGCGCTTATGTTTGTAGTTACGTCTGAGTATTGATATGTGTAATTTCAGTAAAATTCAGTATTAAATCCTTACTCTGTATGTGTGTGTGTATGTGTGTAGTTCTCTCACTGGGTCAGTT